>NW_009227194.1:3494-12052 GCF_000690835.1 Fulmarus glacialis | reverse complement strand
GATTCTATGATTCTATGACTCTATGATATCCTCTTGCTGAGACAAAAGGCCAAAATGGAAATCACGTGACAGTCAAGCACTTTCTCATAGTGAAATGTGGCGTCATTTCAGAATACCCTAATGACCTTTGAAACATTAGCTATATTTATGCTAATTTGACTGGGATACTTTCATCTTTATACAGTACACGTTTGTTTCACTCCAGCACTCATAACTGATGGAACTAGCCTACAACTGTGTAAATAAATTGCAGAGGTTTAAGGAAAGCCATGTTACATTCTTTATACATTTCTTTACAGTATGCAAACCACTATGATTATCATTCTGCGTAGCTGAACTTGGTACCTGTCGTACCTTGGTACTCTTCTTGCCTGTCCTCTAGAGGCTGATGGCACCTCTTTTTGGTTTTTTTTTTGCTTGCCTGGGGCACTTCTTGCTACTTTATCTTAGCTTTGTTCACCCACTGTGTAAAGTCTAAGCAAAAGTGTTTAAAAAGTAAGATTCCCGTTTTCAGTGTTATGCAAACGATGTTGAAGTCAAACCTTGGATGACCTCAGTACCAAGTCTCACCTTCTCTGGGTGATTCATTAGTGGAATCACAAAGAGGCCATGAGCTCTCCTCCTCCCCCAGGGGACCACCCACCTTTGTCCATGTGGAGAAAGTCTTTCTGAAAGATTTGTTTTATACCTAGAGCAATACAAACTTGACATTGTCTTTAAGCAGACTCAAAAAGAAGAGTTGATATCGAGTAAATACAATTTCTGGCTAATCAGGAAGATTAATTTATATTATGAAGCATGTCTCAGACAGCCCTCTGCCTGTTAAAATGTCTGAAATCATGTCAGTTTTTAAACCTTTTCTCCAGTGACAAGTTTGTAGTGTTTTGTCAAGACACTCAATTCATCCAGATGGAGTGACAGTTCCCTCACAAAATCCATTATAAGTGCAAATATGAGGCTAAGTGGGACTGGGATTGCTAAGATGGAGTGCAACCAGGACCTGTAATGTTTTGAAAAGAATTATGGTCTATAATTGGAACATAATGCATTAAATTCATTTTGGTGTGACTCCTTTAATGTCCGCGGAGTTACGCCTGTAATAACATTATATGAAGAAAGCAGTTTGCCTTTCCTTTACACAAGTTGTACACATTTCTCCGATTGTATCTGAATTAAAATCAATGAGGTTTCAATGGAATAACTAAGTAGCAGATTTTCATCCAATGTGCCATATCCACTTAGAAATTTGTGAGGTCTTTGTAACTTGTTAAACTCACTGAAAAACAGTATTAACAATTTTGATTTTTGCACGTATATTCTTGTGTAGATGAAAGGTGTTAATACCTATATAATTTTTCAGGGATCCCCTCACAGATCTTTTCATTGCTCACAGATTTTTTTCCTCATGGCCAAAGGATCTCAAAGATATCCAAAATCAGAAGCGAGCTGCAACTGAAGTATCCTCTAAGGTCACATTTTGTGAAGAAAATCCTGGTAGCAAGAAGTATTACATTATTTTCCCAGAACAAGTAATCTTTTTCAGTCCCTAAAAGAAGTTTGGTTGCTTGCTGAGAAGAATGGTAGCCATGCCACAGTTATTTAAAAACTTGTCTTCACTCTGCTGCCCAGTAAATCAAGCAGTGGTAAGCAATCTAAAAGGGAAAACAAACAGTTTGTCCCTGCACACTGAAAGTGCAGTGTAAGCACTAAGCTGGTAAATTCTAGTGTCATTAATCTTTTTCTACAGGGCTCCCTGTCACCATCTCTGTGTTGGTGACACATACTCAAGTCTGCATTGAGAATGAAGAACCACTTTGCATTGTTTTGAAATCTGTCTAGCTTCATGGTTGTAAAAGTTCTCTTTTTTACCCTGGTAAAATCAAAACAACTGGATGATAGCAGATCACACATTTAGCTAGTAGAATGTTTTTCACCCCTCCGCTACCTCAATAAATCTGCACTATGACTTAATACAAACTTACATTAAAGTTTGGCAAGTCTTCAAGCAAGGATTTATGAAAACAAAGGTACATCTGTTTCATTTCCATTTACTGTATGCATATTATGGTGCATTCCCTTTATGTCCTAAACCTTTATTCCTAGTTGCTACTACCTAAAAGTAATACAAATTGAGGTGCTTATTATCTAGCCTTTAATGGTCCCTTTATTAGCTAAAAGACATGTAAATAGTGCGATTATACATTAATTTTAAAATGTAGCCTTTTTCCCAATCCTCCATCAGGCTGTTCCATTCTTTCTGAGCATGACCCACTTTGCTCTCCCCAGTGGAAGGGTAATGTAAATAGCACAGCAAAAGCACCAGCACAAAATGTGTTAAAATCCTAGAATTATACCAATGGGTGGATTATCTATGTAGAGTACTAAATTTTTTTCTTTACAATGTGCTGTCAGAGCTCACACCATTCAGGAAGATTTAACTGAAGACAATTATTGGAACAAATGAGCCATAGGATAGAAATTATATTATGCTTATTGTCGGATAGGTAACCTGGGCACCACAAAGTCTTAAAGAAAAGACCATTATTATTCTTACATACTAAAAATGTGCATTAAAAGATTTAAAAGCAAAGTTGCCAGACTTTAGAAAAATTAAAACTAATCATACCCTGGTAAACTAAGCCCATTCAGCAATTGAAGAAGATAGAGGGAGTTTTCCTTTCTCAAGAGATATATCCCAGCTTCATTATGAAAAAGAACTAATTCCATGCATAGCATCAAGTCTGTGCTTTCCAAAAGCACATTGTCCTGGAAACAGAAGTACGTGTTGGTAGTGGGTAAGTCCAAAAATTCTGAGGTTATGAGGAGGCAGCACATCTTTCCTCAACCTACCACTAGAGTCACCAGTGCAATGAATGAATGAAATTAAGTTAATGAAAGATATTCCATGTGTAAAACTTTAGAATATCAGAAGTTATGTTTGATCCTCCATCTTCTGCAAAGATAAACAAACAAGCAAACCAATAAATAAATGCTTAACAACACTTAACAACATTGGCCCTTTTTTTTTTTTGCGTGTGAAAATGCTTATCTGTGACACATAGATTAGTCAGAGTTAATACAGACAATAAATATAAAGACAACATAATAATTTATTTTATTTCCATATGATGTCCCAGTGAGTGCAAGGATCCAAAACTCCAGAGAAGATTAAAAGGATCAACAACAAAACCCTGGTCTCCATTTTTTTAGTAAATGATTCTCTGTAATTTGAATTTAAACCATTAAACTTTTCTCTGTAACTATCTATGGATTATTAAATGTGGTTTCTTCATGAATGTGTGACAAAAATTTCTCAGCCTTTCAACCTCTAAAAGTATAATCAATTTGTACTCCTGATGGAGGTTATACTTTCTTTTTTATCTTTAATTAAGGTACCTTAAATTAGCAGAAATGCAAGCAATAAGGAGAATATAGTTGGAATAATATATAGCACATAATCAAGTAAAAAAGAGAAAGCATTCAAGAAATATCAAATTAGAAAACTCAGTTTGCCTGAGTTACCAACCTGCCTGAATATTTCCCACCAAAATAGATATAATACATGATCTTTTTTAAATTTTTATTTAGCTTAAAAATAATGAAATACTAGTGCAGTTACAATGGAAGTAAACTTGTAGAAAGAAGTAATTCAAACTATCTTCATATAATTCAAATCAGATATGTGCCAATTTCCTACACGTTTTTTTTTCATTCAATAATATTATAAATATCAACTATATGAAAATAATTTACACAGACATATCCTAGCAAAATTCTTCTTTGATTTATATGGAAATATCACACATCTTCAGAGCAATGCAAAACAAGAAGTAGGTCTTCATTAAAAATACCAACAATTCATAGAGTTAAATGATAATAATGACAGCTCCCTTCTTTGTTAATCAACATGAAAACTTACAAAAATATAGCTAATGGACCAGGCTAGACCTAGTCTGAAGTAAAACTCCCAACATTGGAGATATCTTATGCAGTCCAGAAAATTGAATGACAAAGATACCACCACAGAAGCCAAGGATGAAGTTTTCATTCTGCTTAACCTTCACTGTAGTTAACATTGTAATTCAGAATTAAAATATATTCATTTTATTGAAATGTATTTAACAAGTGATTGTTGTACACTGTAATCTTCATTGCCTTAACATGGTAAAAGAGAGAGAATAAAATGAACTGAGTAGACCACATACCATAAAATATATTGTTAGGGAATTAGGGCATATATCTATGGTGAGATGCAAGATACTACTTCAAAATGTCATTCTTTAACAATGAAATGTTGAAATAGCTGCAGCTAGAAAAATGCTTCAGTGAAGGTAAGTTATAATGGTTCATTGTGCTTTATGACATCTCTTTGTAGAACATAATTCCAAAGAAAGAAGAAAATTTTTTCTTTATTATTGTGTTCCTTTTTTTCCTCAAATGAGGTCTTATGGTGTGAAAGAATTTTAAATTAATGGCTTGGATTGTAGGTTATATCACATCATTGGTGGAGCTTGGTACCAAAGCCAAAGTATGTGATTGGAAACAGTGCAACTACACAGCTATTTAGGTGTGTTTTGACTTCATACTGACTTGTAGCCAGGTGTAAAATCTGCTCACATATTCCTGTATGCTTTGGTCCTATTCTAGTGCATGCCAAAGTGGTTTATTTGGTGTCTGGGTGTGGGGGAAAGGCTGATTCACTGCTGAACTCCTGTACAATTGCAGTATGTCCACAACCACAACATTTACTCAGAAATTTCTATTCCCTTGAAACCTGAAAAAGATGACGCGTTTGTTGTCCTGACACATACATCCGTAAACTATTTTCTTCTATGTTCATACTCTGCATAATGCTGCTGAATCACTGCATTCTGTGTGTAGTTCAAGCCCATGGTTCAAGTTCTTAGTGATGGAGTCTGCATCTAAACTAAAAAGAATTATGGCCTAACATCAGAAGAAGAAAGGGTTTTTGTTGAAGACTTAGTGTGTGCACTGTATACACTTTAAAAGGGTTTACTGCAGATTAAGTCCAGTCTGTCTCATAGATTAGACCAGGCTCTTTAGTTTCCTCCAAAACGAATCCAGTTTATGCACTCCATAAAGTGAATCAAAGTATGGATAGTGGAAATTTGCTTCAAAAGTGCATTTCTGATCTGAAATACTGCATTAAATGTTCATATTTCAACATGTTTGTATTTCAAATTGAACTAAAAATTGGTAAATGGCAAAATATGTGATTTAAAATCAGCTAAAACATTCCAGTCAAAATAGATATTTGAGTGCAGCCTGGCAATTCAGCATGTCATAGGTATCAGAACTCTACTCCATTTTACTCTGCCCTGTGTATGCAGTCTGTGGACTCTCTCTCTCTCTATATGCACAGTCTATGGACTGTATTTTCTGAGTAGTCTATATTTTTCATGATACAGACACCATATTGATTAAATTAGCTCATTCAAGATGGCAGCTTCTGAAGTTGCTAAAGCAGTTGGTAGTAAATCAAGTCCAACAGTGCGTTATGCCGACAAATCAAAACAGAATTTTAAATTCCGGCTGATCCAACAAAAAATGTTACTTCTTGGCTTTCTCTATATTCTGACAAAGTCAATCTTTTTATATGGAAAACCTAAGCTTTATTAAAATGCATTTAAAAGAATATGCATAATAGCAAACTGTTATGTTTACATTATAATCAGGCTTGATTTATTTCTTACAGACAATCAAAAGGTTTTTGTCATTTAAGGTGATAAACAGCAGTGAAAACTGCTTGCATCTTATTCCTTGAATAGGTAATAAGTTCAGTCAACAACAGTTGACTACTTTTTAATAACGGTAAAAAGAAGTTAAGTGGATTCACTTGAACATATTAAGGAAAAAGGAAACCTTGGTGTTACTTTCACTTGTGATTTTAAAGGACATACTGCCTAGGATTACATTCAGTTTTCTTCAGAATACTAACTTAAACCTAAAGGTTGCCGAACAAAGCTTTTAACAAGCTGAAATAACACATCTGGGTTAGGGAAAGTCTCCCCTTTAACTGGCTGTCTGTTTTACTTCTGGACCCTTCTTTCCAGCTACCCACTTTGACATACTCTCACACCACATCCCACTGCATGCATCCCGCACCATCTGCACTGCAGCATAAACACAAAACTTAAGCTGATTGTAAAATATCTTTCCTACTCTTCTGTGTTACACCTGAGTCAAATAAGTGATGTGTTGCGTGCTGTGAGCTAGTAAGTACTGCAGCCATTACTGATATTTGCGCAAGCTGAAACTCGTAATGAATCCCACCCACAGTGTGGACAAACCAGTCCTGATCCACTGGGTCAGTGTATGTGATTAAAAGCTAAAATCCATATACACAGGGATGCACAGCTGCAGGCAGTACAAACCCAACAACTTAGAGAAGTGGGGCCTTAACCTGGCTCCTCCCAGGACATCCCAGGAGGGTGTCAGCCAGACACCGTACAGATTGCAGCCTATGGGGAATACATGTTCAACCTACATGTTGGCTACACCTGCAAATGTGGAGCTGTGGCAGGCTCACCTCTATTGTTCTTCCAGATTTGGCAGCTCCTAGCAAAATTTTTGTTAAAATGGTATAATTAATACATAAACCACTTTGTCAAAAATCATTACTCTAAACAGGTCAGGGTAGATTTCTATGATGAATTATTACAGCACTGTTTTAATGGGATGTTTGCAATTTTACTGCCTAACCTGGGGACTGTACAGTATTTTGTTAATCAAAATCAAATCAAGGTACATCTCTAGGAGCAATGAATGCTGAAAGGTCAGTCTTCCAGTGTGAATGATAGTATAGTTTGGAAAGAGGTAAGTTTAAAATGGAGTTAGGGATACTGGAAGATGAAAAGCCCAAGGCAAATCTCTCAGTTTAATGTGGCAGTGAAAATAGTAAATGCCGTTCCTAGGCTGCATTACATGAAAGAGCTAACTCTAAATCAGCCAGAAAGCAGATTAGAAAATGGGTCTCCCACATCTCAAATGAGTTTTCTAACCACGTTATTCTAAAACAAGTCTCCTTGAATCTTTGTTATTGGAATTAAATTATTTCTGAGACAGAGTACAAATGATCGAAGACTCCAAGGCTGTCAGACACTGAACTGAGAGAGAGTTTATCTGAATTTTCACACTATTGCAATGAATGTTTAAATATTCATAAACTGTAGAACAGTGTCAACAGAGAAAACATAGAACATCTCGTACATGTGCAGACTGTGTACCTCATAACTTCTGATAAGTGGGAGTTGTGGTTTCATGTTTCCTCAGGCAGAAGTGACACTGTGGCTAGCTGAGAATTTTTGTTCCTAACACATAGCTAAAAATAGGATGTCACATCCTGTACTGTCAATCTAACCTCTAATAAGGACGATTATTATTTTACTTAAAATCTTTGGCATGTTCAAATTGCGTAGGCAAATTGTTCTGAGACAACCAAACTCTTTTTTTTCCAGTGTATTCAAAATATTTTTGATTACCTCTGCTAGGAAGGTGATGTTGTCATTTAGCATAAGTGAGACCATCACAGGGAAACTGTCTGTCTTTCTGGAGATATTATATAACAGCTCTAGGAGTGATCATTGTTCTTGGAAGACACATCTTGTTGTAAGAAAGTAAGACTAGCTACCTACTTACATCAGCAAAGCTTATGAGATGACTGACCTAGATCAGTGATTTTTACATGATAGGCAGTGAGGAGATAGAGCGCTCTCTAATCCAGAAAAGGCATAAGAGAACTCAGTGGTTGAAAGAGAAGCTAGATAAATAAAAATGGAAATGAATGGAAATGTCAAAAAATCAACATATTTTTGCCATTCAGGATTGTAACCGCTTTGAAAGGAATATGACACATACTCTATCACCTGGGGACTTTGATTCAAGCTTGTTCTATTTCAGCGACAAGTTACTGAACTTGATACTAACATCGCCTGGTGAAACTCTGTGCCCTCTACTACACAGGAAGTCAAGTTTTGATAAAAGTAGGTCTCCTGGCCTTAAAACCTGAAATCTAAACTCACTTCAAATTAGCACAGCAGTAATGTTCTTACAGGACAGGAGGATTCGATTCATATTTAGTTGAAATATCTTCAGTGTTATGATTTTTCTTTTTTCTGTTATGGTAGATCAGGGTAATGTATCCTCCTTGCTGTGTATGGAATCATATGGAATGATCATGATTGCTAGTAGTATTTGGGACCCACACCAGAAACAGTTACGTTAGATATGATGTGAAAAATAATGACAAACAAACAGACACATTCTCTGTTCTAGAAAACTGAGTGTCTGTGAGGTTCAGACTTTTGAATGAGTTGCAATTCATTCAACTCACAGTCAACTTAATAAATTAAATTTAAGGAAATGCTTATCTATCCACCTGGGCAAAACAAAACAGTGTTTGCATGCCTTTAATCCTCGGTCCCTCAAAGACAAGATTTTATGATATGTTCTGTGATAATCTAAACAGTTACAAACCGAAGGCTCTTTAAGTATCATTCATGTGGTTCATACTCATAAATGTCCTTTGTGGAAACTGA
>NW_009227194.1:3105-3476 GCF_000690835.1 Fulmarus glacialis | reverse complement strand
CTGAACACTGAAGAATGTATTGTTTGCTGACCAAAAAAAGAAGAAAAAGTCTTCATTTAAGAATTAAGATGGGCTATATCCCATCTATTTCACTCACTGCGATAGGCCTCTGCAACGTATGCAACATGTTTTGTTAACAGAAAGATTTTTAACCCACGAGGTAACTGCAGCTGAAAAATATTAAGTTTATGAGTGAAAAAATATAATTTTTACATTATTTGATTCACAGTTGAGAAGACTGAAGATCTACACGTCTGGCTGTAATCTTGAGGTATGAGTATGTAAGGCACACTACCGTTTTGTTTTAAAACATAGGAACATGAGGGATTTTTCTTTATTTTTAGCCAAAACTGCATGTGCTGAGGAAATTT
>NW_009227194.1:0-3077 GCF_000690835.1 Fulmarus glacialis | reverse complement strand
CCTATCCTCTGGGACCAAATTCAGTTGCTGGTCTTTTTCCGTGAAAGTCATGAATATTTTTTGATAGCAGTAAATGTTGACTCACAGCTGATGGAATCTCCAACTCAGCTAAATTGTATCCCATGCTATTTATTTATTAATCTTTCTCTTTTAATTATTAATGATCTTACAATTGCACTAAGCAAAACAATTTAAAAAGTGATGGAAGTTATACAATCAAGTGTATGACAAATAGTTGGACCAGTGAAAGAAAACATCTCAGAGGGACAGTGTGGTGGCAGATGAGCATTAATTTTTGTTAATCAAAATCAAATCAAGTTGTAGCTCTGCCAATAACCACCACCAATATACTAGGGGCAGAAGAAAAGAAGCAAATACTGCAGAACTCAGAAAACTATTTTACTTACTGTGAACACTTACTGTGAATAGTCTAATGGACTATTAGAATATTTTTTTAAAATTATAACCTAGTTTTGACCTTATGAGACCACACTTCTCAATGCTTCAGATTCAATGCTGTTAATTAATTAACTTTAGTGAGTCAGTTGCATAGTAAATGCATACAGGTTAGACATTTAAAAGGTATTCTTTAAGAATTCATTGTACAATGCAAAGTACATCTAAAGTTAACGGAATGTCCTACGGAATTGAATAGGGATAAAATGAAAAGGTATTTACACAGATAAATTATTCTTATCGTGTGCAAAATTTATTATTATATTCTTTTTGTGTAAGTGAGAATTTTTAAACCTCCCTTCGGGCTTTTAATTGCAACTTTTAAAAATTATAAACAGGTTATTTGTGTCAATAAAAATGTATAGGGCATTTTCATAAGGTTTTTACTATTACATACCATGTTCAAGTGATGTTAAATAAATATCAGCTAACAATTCATGACATAGCATTGCCTCATTTATATGAGAGAATAATCTCAGGTATTTCTGCTTGACAAGCCAAACTACAGAAAACAATTTAATCTGAGCCTTTTTCAAGACCTGCAATTCAAAATCATCAAAGCCTATTCTCAGAGAAATTGTACTTTTACACATTTGCTTTTTTAAGGTGTTTGCCCATGCAAAGAAATATAAGGTGATAGACCTGTATGGTTTATCCAGCTCTGTACGGACTGGTTGTGACATGGCTAACGTAACATGACCATGCAAAGGATGTCAGGAAGCGTGAAAGAAATCTCAGACTAGTCGCATAATAGTTTCCAGAGGCAGCCTTTTCAACGCTCAGTATTTTATCTGATTGATATATTAATACTTGCATTAAAAAAAAAAAAAAGTGAGTATAGCTCATAACCAGTATTTTTTAATAGTACGTACTTTAATCCTTGAAACTTCTGTAGCTGTATAACCTTTTGTCTCATCCTACACTGTAAAAGATCACCACTTTTACAAGGTTTTCACATCAGTTCTTTATATATTTGCATTAGACCATCAATGGCTAAACAGCTTAAGCATTTGAGAGAAGAAAATACAACATACACTCCCTCCATTCCCTCCTTAACAACATCACCAATCTTTTAAACAAAACTTTAACTACTTCAAAAGAATGAGTTGAATGTTGCACTCTCATCCTTTTCCACATCAAGAAATACACTCCACTGAAAAGTGTATGTTTGCAGAGGAAAGAAGAAGCTCTGAGTCTTTCATACCTTTGGAGAGCTCTAAACATGGAGCTTTTTAATATAGATAAGTTGTCTCTTTTTGCTGAATTTTAAAAGAAACTGTTTCCACATTGTAACAGAAGCATGTTTTATTAAATGAGCATAGCAAATAGCCTCAAGACTGAGTCCTTCTGCAAGAAAGTCACTGCAGGAAAGACTTTCTACTACATATGTGAACAGGGTTTAAATGTAATCTAGTCATAGAGCTAGTTAGACTTATCAACTGCAGAAGACTAGACACGTGGGAATCTTTGACTGCAGCAAATCAGAGAGCCTAATTTCTGCAGAGATTAGTAACTGAATTCTTAACTGAATCAAACTTCAGTGTGAACTCGTATTTCCTGCAGCCTCTTCTCACTGCAATTCTTCCATCTCCTCCAATACCTTTTGTTAATTTTCCCAATATTGCTAGCTTCTGTCTGCATAAACTATCTATCTCTGCAGTGAATAAAGAGACAACATTAGTTTTGGCTTGTACTATGTGTCTTCACCGGACATTGTACCCTCATTGCTGATGAGCTGAATGGCCCCATGGGTTCTGAGACTCTGCAGTTCTAGATATGTTAGGCTGCATTTGTGTACCCTGTGCAGGGCTGTCACAGACACCAGTCCTTTAGCCATTGGAACAAAAAATTTATGAGAAAAACTGATAGACAGAAGTAGACTTGCATGACACTATAAACTTCATTTTCTTAGGTGAAAAAGCTAACATTTGAGACAGTTAAAGGGTTCTGATACTTCCAAAGACAGGTAGCAGCTAACAGGCACAATTTGAGAACTGCATTTTTATACAAAGGCGTCTAAATTTCATGTAAGTCCTCACAAGGTCTTTGTTTTGCGTCAGGGATGCAGCTGTTTCTAGAAATGTGCTCTAAGGCTTTTATGGATGTTATGAAATTTCTCACTGTTGTTAGTACTGCTTCACTTTCACTTATGTCAGTAACTCCGGAAATGCTAGAGTGCAAAAAACCACCAGTCCTCACTAATACTCGATACTTGGTGAAGTAAGGAGGGGGGGCAGCAAAACCGCTACCATGGACTTCCGGAGGGCAGACTTTGGCCTGTCACAGGGCACTGGTCGAGAGGGTCCCTTGGGAGGCAGTCCTGAAGGGCAAAGGGGTCCAGGAAGGCTGGACGTTCTTCAAGAAGGAGGACTTAAAGGCGCAGGAGCAGGCTGTCCCCATGTGCCGTAAGAAGAACAGGCGGGGAAGACGACCGGCCTGGCTGAACGGGGAGCTCTGGCTGGAACTCAGGAAAAAAAGGAGAGTTTACCACCTTTGGAAGAAGGGGCAGGCAACTCAAGAAGAGTACAGGGATCTTGTTAGGTCGTGCAGAGTGGAAATTAGAAAGGCAAAAGACCAGCTGGAACTCAACCAGGCCACTGTTGTGAGAGACAACAAAAAAT
>NW_009227193.1:0-1456 GCF_000690835.1 Fulmarus glacialis | reverse complement strand
AAATATATAAATATATATATTGCTCATGTGACCAGAAGATCTGCTTGGCCAGGAGCTCCTAATTTTCCAGAAACTCCAGTGAAAAACTTCAAAATATTATTTGCTTTACCCACCTTCTCCTGTCAGACTGCACTGGGAATTGCCAACAGGGAAACAGGACACCAGAGAATGGATACCAGCTCAGCCTGTTCTAACTGGGAACTTTTAGTTATAGAAGCACAGTTTATCTGGATGTGGAACTGAGTGACTGGTATAAAATATAACAATAATTCAAACTCATTTGTTTCTGGATTTTAAATACCAAATGAGCAATCAGCGTGAATAAATAAAAAAGAGAACAATCAGCAGGGACGGTGCCTGTCAGCTTCTACAAGAAAATTGAGACATAAACTATTTGGATTTTCGTTAAAGCTTATAGTTTCATTTTTGAGCTGTAATTTCGCTAATGTCTTGTAATTCACTTGACAGACTGCTCTTGTCCTCACTTTAAGCAGCACTGCTATGAGAAGCAATGGGGGTAAAAGGCTCCCTCTGCAGAGCCTTCCTACCCTTGGTAGGCTGCCAAGGCAGCTTCACACGTGCGATCCCCTTCCCTTTGAAACGATCCCTTTACTTCTGGATCTAACACACCCCATAAACTTTCAAAAAGGCTGCACAGCCCATCTTGTCAAGCCAGCACTGGGGTGGAATTTCTATTGGGAAAAAGAAGGGATGCAGTCGGAAATTTTTAAAGTCAGTTCACTGCTAATGAGTACCATCTGGCTGGAAGGAAAGCAAAAAGATGCTGGCTTGATGAAGTTTGTTTTGTACCTGCTTTTTCTTGTGTTTTGAAAAGGGATATACACAAACTCTGGACTGGCAATCTTTGGAGGCGGCCTTCTAAAACTAAAAAACAAACAGGTTTTAAAAATAGAGAAAACCAAAAATGAACTTACTG
Organism: Fulmarus glacialis; assembly: GCF_000690835.1. Classification (NCBI taxonomy): domain Eukaryota; kingdom Metazoa; phylum Chordata; class Aves; order Procellariiformes; family Procellariidae; genus Fulmarus; species Fulmarus glacialis. Next base: position 519 of record NW_009227193.1, on the reverse strand, counting down.
ATAGTGTCCCTAATAAGAGTAATTTCTCCGAGTTTGCACTGTATATGCCATATGCAAGGCAATTATTATCAATATCATTACTCCTATAACATACAGATGAAAGCACTATGACTGCACACATGATTTCCTCAGCTGCGCCTCGTGCTCCCCTTTTCAAGCAGGGACATAGCCCTGCTCTAAACAGTGGCTGCATTTCCTCTGAATGACAGTACTCTGAAGCAACTCCTGTTTAATGGTATTATGCGGAGGGCAATCTGCATCTGATGCTTTTTAGCAAAAAACTATCTAATCTAATGCTACCACTTAGTGTAATCGCAGACATGTCTACAGCTCATATAGACTCAGATGACTGAAATCCTGACAGGAATGCAGTTGTAGTAGTTCTTTTGCAGCCAGCAGTGTGACTATTCCTCCAGGTTCCCCCGGATGAACTCCAACAAGTCCTGGACTCCATGCTATCTAGTTTTAAACCAGTTCAGTATGTATACAAACATAAGTAAGTTTGCAGACGACACCAAG
>NW_009227192.1:0-2399 GCF_000690835.1 Fulmarus glacialis | reverse complement strand
CCCCCGCGCACGCACAAAAAAGAAAAACCTGTAAAATCCTAAGAGTGACATGAACTTTGAGCTCCGGGGGGGCTGCCGGCAGTCACCCCGGGCCCACACCCTCCGCTTAGGGCGAAAGCTGGGCGGCTTCAGTAGCGGCACCGGGCGCCTCTCCAGAGGCGCCACCAAACACATCTCGGAAGCTTCAACTCGCCTCCATGGAAGGAATTCTCTGAAGTACGTTGAGATACCAATTCTTAAGACCGTAAACAAACAGAAGTCCCCTCTTCCACTGCGCACTCCAACTGGAACAAAACTTGTAAACGGGCTCCCGTATGTCAAAGGGAAGTTAAGAAGTTGAAAAAGTGTTATTACTGGCTGCCAACCGTAGCATTGTGAAATTACAAAACGTTTCCTTCCACCTATAGAAAGCGCTGAAAACAGCTCTGCAGAAAGAGCTGGAAAGGCTCTGGACAGTGAAAAATGGAACTGAATCCAGGAAAAGTATGAACAGGGAAAGATACTCTTTGTAGACTAGACATCTGTACACCTGAACCCCAACCAAAACGGACCGTGGGGAATGAAGTTCAGATCGGAAACAGTCTGAGCAGTCCAACTGCCTCAGCTGCCTCCATGTAATGATTTTCAATTACTCCTTAGAACTTTTATACTAATACAAATGTAGGTAATTGATAAAAGCTAGCTTTAGATTTTGATTTTCAGGACTAGATACAAATCAACTCACTGGTCTGTACAGGGCAGTGTCTCGGTCTGCGGCTGAGGGACACATCCAGATGCGAAGCATGCCACATTAAACGGAATTCTCACCTGCACAGAGAAGCACGACTATTTTCTATACAGAATTTCGTACGTCACTCTAGAACAGCTAAAAGAGGAACTCAATCTGCATCAAACTCGGAGAAACAACACAGAAAATATGAACTGAGGCCAGAGTAAGCAGGACTGACCAACAGGACAGGGAGAGACTGGGTGCACGTGCTTGCCAGGAGAGAGTCTCCAGTATAAATGCGATGCAGAGATTCCTGCCTGTGTGGATCTGGGATGTTCTGTATCCAGGAGGGAAGTCTGAAGTGGCAGAAATCTGTTTAACCCATATTGCTTTCTAATGCATCTAAAAGCTATGAAAAGGCCTGTGACAACTCAGAACTAAAAGGAGGAGGACTCAGATTCTACCACCTGATGCAGAGTTCCTTCAACTGAGCATTTTATATTGTCATGTTTTGGAGTTTCTGTTGGTTTTTTTTAAAGAAAATCTAGTAAGTGTGATTCAAGACTGAAGACAGGTAGGTAAGAGAGGAATAAAATGCAGAAAAGAATAACTAATTCAGAGATTTTACTCATCTTACCATTATGGACCTTTTCTATACCCAGAAAACTTTCTTTGCTATGCAGACAGATGGATATTACTTTCAGGAAGTGTTTAATTTAATTTAACAGTGGCTTCTATTAATTTAGTTTGAACTTTTTTCCCCCCAAGTAGTGTAAGCTTACTTAAAAAAAAATCCCAAAGAGGTTCAGACCACTTCATGAGCTATTTCTTTATAAACATACACTTTATCAAATCTGAAAGCACTGCAGCCTCCCCCTGCTTTCACATTCCTTCAGATTACAGAGGTTGCATTTTTTTAGACAACTATAACTTGCGCTTGCTCCAGGGCCAACTCCTTCAATTTTTGACTTTAGTTTGTAAAACATATAGGTGATAAGGCCACTTGACTTTAAAATGGAATACAGTACTGTTTCTGAACAGAATTTAAAACAAACACTGCTTAAAAATATGTATTCTTAAGCAATGAAATACAGACAAATATGGACAATTTGTTGTTGACAATGTTGACTCTGCAGTTACCACACATCCAGATTTTCACCTTGGTCCCCCCTGTATATTTTGTACTTCTTTACCCTTCACTAGTAAATAATAATAAAATGTTATCTACATGAAAGTCTACTGTCCTTATTCATGCACGCCCTTCAACTGAAACCATTTGGGCCACAACACTGAGCTCGTTTTTCATAAAGAAATTGACCATAAAGAAGGGGTGAATAGGGAAGTCGCCGTCATTCTTAGTAGTGCACACAGAGCCAAAAAAAAACCGGATTTGAAAACCAAGGGAAATTTGTAGCAGAGGGATCAAGGCCCAGCACGAGTAACTGGGACAGTCCCCAAACTATAAGAATGCTCTCATTTTTCACAAATGACTGTTTAAAAAGCCCCGATTCATCTGGAAAGGTTAAAGGGAAGAAACAAAACCCCAGAAAACCTGAAGAGGGGACTGCCTGCCCTCCTTCTCCCCCCGCCCCTCTACCTAAACGCCAGCTCAAGCGCCTTCACACCCCGACTCCTCTCTCCGGTACGGGCCGTGCCCGGGCCTCGGCCCGGCCTCAGCGCCGTCCGCCCC
>NW_009227191.1:0-1993 GCF_000690835.1 Fulmarus glacialis | reverse complement strand
AAGGGCTTTCACCTCCATGAGGCAGGGATGATCCTCCATTCCTGGAGGAGAGGGCAGTAACCGCAGTCCCGGTGGTTCTGGTGGAGGTGACTGTGGGCAGGCTGTGGAGCCAGGGGTAGTGAGACCCTCAGGAGGGGAGCGAGCGGTTGAGAAGCAGATGGGGGGAATGGTTGTAACCAGTGGCACTTGGCCCTTCTGACCAGGCAGCACGGATGTCTCACCGTTGGAGATAGGACACGTTTGTCTCCATAGAAGATGCCCTACAGGCAAACATCATTTTAGAAGAGTATGTTGATTAACATCGAGTCAGGAATATAGGTATTTGAATATTAGAGCCAGGGTCAATGGTGTTGGTTTTGTCACCCAGATTCCCTTGAATTCCTCTGAGAGATGGCTGGCTTTTGAGCCATACTGATTAGCAGAAAGTGCTGTAATTGTGAATAACAGCTTAGATGTGCTCTGCCTGTGGTGTTGCTCTAAGTCCTGCCAACTTTTACTGAATTTGCAGCTACTGCTGGGGAGGAGCACGGCCATTGTACTTGGTTACGCAGCACTCAGTGTAGCTGATAGTAGAGACTTTTTGGTGGTTGTAATTTGATTGAGCAGAAAGTAATGACAAGAGGTATAGAAGAAACATGTCTGTTGCCACGAAGAGGTCATGATAGGTCCTTTGGTTAAAACTGAGCAAGTTAGTATTTTGAAGCTTCACACAATCATTGGCTTTACTGGTTTGAAAGCAAATGGTATGGTTCCAAAGATGGTCAAATTACTGTTTTAAATCACAGATCATTTTTCAGGGAAAAAAATGGACTTATCATTTATTGTTTTTATATAAAAATTAAAGATGATAACTACATAAATGATTAATACATTTTGTGTGGACAAATTTTGAATCAACTTGTTTTGGCAATATTTTTCTACTCACTGTAGAAGTAGAGGACTTAGATGCTGACTGTGAAAGCAGACTACTCGAATTGTTAGAGGCTTGTATTTTTCTGAGTGGGATGACCACTGGTAGGTATGTGTCTTTCACTGTGGAATGAAAAACCTCCTACATTACCACAGTAGTACTGTTGGACTACTTGTTATAACCTAGACTTAGACAGTTGCCTCTGCATGGTCCCTGGAGGGTGTGTGTCTGAGCAAGAGAGAGAAACTGAGTTAAAGCAACTTGGCAAAGACTGTGTGCAGAGTTTGTGAACGCTCTGCACAGATCCCAGGGTGGTGGGCTTACTGTTTATATACCACATTGCAGTATATATACAATAGATTGCTTTCTATTTATGTGTATTTGAACATAGACAGGGAGGTGTGTAGTGAAATTAATTTTGCATGTTGTCAGGCCCTAGTAGTTTCTACATTTGAGAATAGCTTGCATTTACTTGATAATGCCATATGCAGATTAGGCTGCTGCATTACCTTTGGGTGCTATGGCAATATCTAGCTATTCGTTCTTCTCTATCTTTTGCTTTGGAGTCCCATCACTGGTCATTTAATACTCTGAGCAGTCAACCACCATCAGTCTCATAGATAAAGTGGTCGAGTTCAGGGGATAGCTTTTCTTCCATTATTAGTATACCATTATTAGTTTTCTATAATAGGCAGAGCCTGCAGAAGGCTTGGTACTTCAAATTGTTATAAGGCTGATCTAACAGCTCAACAGCTTTTTGTTTGAGGCCTTCTCTGGAATTGTTATCAGGAGTTGTCAGGAACATCTGAGGACCATTTTGCTTGGTCCCTGTGTTGGGAGATTTCTGTTCAGCAGTCTGTTAGAGATAAACAATACCTATTAGAAGTGCACAAGTTGTGTAAGCTCGGAGTTTGACATCTGGAAATCTCAGTTTGTGGATGCTAGTCAGTATGCATTCAAAGCTGTGTAGTCTGCCTTCCTCTTCATCTGCTCAGGCTTTATAGATACAATAGTCTCTTTATTTTTTTCCTGAGTTCTGTGGTTTTTTTCTGTCATAGAATTATAGAATTATAGAATCATTAA
>NW_009227190.1:0-20532 GCF_000690835.1 Fulmarus glacialis | reverse complement strand
AAAAAAAAGAAAAAAAAATTAGAAATATTCTGGGTCAGTTCTTACACTGATATAAAAACATGCTGATATAAACAGAGCCATGATAATTTATATTAGCTGTAGAATTTTCTCTTACTAAACTCAGTTACTGCCAGACTGTTTTGTATAAACATCTCCATAAACAGATATCTGTTAATCCAGCATCTTAACATGAAAGAAGTACCAGTGTTACTTCAAAATCAAAACTTCAAGAACAAGAAAATCTCAGAAATGAGTGGAGTATTTATCCAATATATTCCAAGGGAACATCATAAGAAAATATTTTGGAATAAATACATATTTGAGCCATAAATCCTGATGAATTACCACAGGGGATTTTTCCCAGAAAAGAGCTGCAAGACGTGGGGGTTTTTTTGCTGTTGGCAAGACAAATCCAATAGGATAGCTGCTAAGAAAGCATTTAATAAAGGTCATACTTGAGCCTTCACAAACAAGAATTTTAATTAATGCCCTAGCAGTCAGCAATTAAGTTTGCACATCTGATAGCTTTACAATATAGACTGGAGAGCTGCATCAAACTACATACTTTTACATGCCAATTGCTACGGTCAGGAGTTCAGTCTTCTGGTTTGATTCAGAAAGCCAACGACCTTGTACAGAAACCAGGAAATGTAAAGGTGCTCCTGCCCTGGAAGATTCAACTGTTCCCTGTAATCATATCCAGTAGATGGATGCTGGGCCCATACCAGCCATTAACTTAAGAGCACCCCTCAAGAGAGATACTAGCAACTTAACATAACATTAGAAAAGACTCTTCAGTTAAAGGAAACTGAAGCATATGATAACAGTTTAAACCTAAAACCTAAATGCATCTCAACAGCCAAGGTATAAGCCAGCTTAATTTTTTTGCACAACTAGCACGAGACAGAGCCAGTCCTCTAATAAGGGATGGATGTAGTAGATTCAGTCCCATTGCCCATTTTCAGGTTTATCTTAAACCACAACAAATAACAAATGCAGTGAGCAAAACGGAATCTGAACTGAGGCAAGTAAAACCAGGCACTGCCAGGACAAATTTTTCTACTACTTGCTAATCTGTCATAACATTTCCACCATAGGGCTAGTAGCGAGCTTGTCCTGTCACTATACGTTACAGGTTAAAAATCTGAAAAACCCAGGATGCATTCACTCAGAATATTCACAGCACCGAACACAACAGAGCTTCAGGGTACTGCAGCAGAACCCAAGGCCTATGGCACTTCACTGTAGTGCAGGATAGGGAACAGGTGGCCAAGGTTAGGGATAAACTAGGTCCCACAGTAATTCCGCTTGAGCAATCCTGTTTGTTCATTCCTTGCACAGCTGGGGATGCAGATCACCAAGCAGAGGTGGTGCAGGCCCACCAGCAATCAATCGCATGACAGCTCCTCTGCATTGACTCTTCAGTGAGTGCTGTGGTTTGCCCAGCTGTGGAAGACAACTGGGAAACGCCATACTCTGTTTCTGCTCTGCGATACACCTAACCTTCTTCACACAGCTTCATCTGCTCCTCGGTTCCTTTTTCCCCCCAGAGCTTTGCTGTGCTAAAAAAAGGCATCTTTGATTTTCTGATGCTTAGCTCAGTTTTTAATCATGCCATTCATTCTTGTGTCTCTTGATTCTCTGACCTTTGTTTCTGCTTGCTCCTGTTCTCCCTTGAAGGTGCTCTACGGTCTGACCTCTGGGGCCCGAGCGACCTGGTGGGCATTATGGGTCTTACACACTCCTTAAAAGCCAGTTCTACCCTGGAAGCAGCAGCGTGAACAGGCTAGTTCACTGTCCAAGCCCATGCAGACATGGTTCTCCTCCCCAAGAGTTTTGGCTGAACGTTTTCCAACCGTTTGTCCAGACTGAGGCATTAGTAATTCACTTAACATAAACTAGTGAAGAGTATACCTCATTGAATAGCATAGACTGTACTTGCAGACTTTAACCAAATGTGGAAGGTGACCTACAGGTAGTAGTAAACTAAACAGATGATCCTTCTTGAGCAGTTGCATTCGTACATCTAAGTGGACTGGTGCTGTCATCTTTATAAATATTGTATTGCATTGTAATTATTTTAGCAAAATAGTGAGTTACAACACTAGTATTTTTGTCACTAACTGTGTGGAAATAAGAGATAATCTGCCACTATTCAGCAATGACATTATAAACTGGAGCGGACAGCATCCTTGTGCCTTCAGTCTTACTGAAACCGATTACAGTCAGTGTTAACACAACTGCGAGCACTGACATAGCAATAAGAACTAATACGGACTGGCAAAGAACTGACATATTAAAGCACATCTGTAAAGTGGAGGAGCCCAAGAACACCATATTTTGGTTTTGCCAATTCTTTGTTTATCAGCAATTTTCTGGCACGGGGTATATTCCAGGAATATAGAAGTTCTTGTGATCTTTAAGAAGGGAAACAGATCCAGGGAAATTATAAATGTCCAATTTAATTCAAGTTATTTCAAAAACATGTGAACCAACTACTCTTCCTTGCCTGAGTCAATATAATAATGGCTAGGTAAGTAACAATCAAGGATCTGCCAAGAAGAAATTGTGTCTGACCTGGATATTAGAAAGAAAACTGACCTGTTTTCCTTCCAATATCAGGTATTAGGGTGGTACAAATCATGTATCTTGACTTGAACAACTGTATCAGATGTCACATAAAAGCTGGGAGAATGCAGTCTAAATAAACCCACTGTAAGACAGAGGGAAATCATACTCAAAAGAGTAATCAATTGTTCCCTGACAGAGTGAAAAGAAGTGTTGTATTAGATTCCAAAAAGTAAGTAAAGGCCAGTATCGTACAGCATTTTCATAAATGATTTACAATAATTAGAGAATATGTTTATTAAATTTGCAGATGACATCTAGCTGGAAAATGCTGCCAACTTGTTGGAGGACAGGGTTAACATACAGAGCAAAATTAGAGAAATACCTTAAGGGGGAAAAAACCTGTTAGACACCAAGTTCTGACACTTGCATAGATATCAACAATATGGGACAGGGAAAAAGCAGGCTAAGTAACAGTTCTAAGGTCAAATCTGATGAATAGTAGACAAAGAAGGGTGGAAGGGAGAAAGGAGAAATTATGATTGCAATCTGAACACGTTAACAATATCAAGCTGTGATGGCAAAAATGTCATAATATGAAGTGTAACCATGAACAGAGCTTGTAAATTGGATGAAAAAAAAAATCCTACTGCTGCTTTTCTTGGTTTTTGTAAGACTGTAGTCTGACTGCCATGTCTAGTTTTAATAGACAGATCTAGTCCACTTAGTGAGAGTTCAGTAAAGAGTGAGAAAAATTACGAGCACATTACAAGCAATGGAAGACTGCAGGAGCTGAGGTTGTCTAATACACTGAAGAAAAGACTAAGGGGAGGTTCAGACAACATGCTTTGCACATATAAAGGTTAACTGCCACGAGTAAGAAAATAAACAGTTCGCCACAGTAGTGGTGGTCATGGAACAGTTGACATAACATTCCTCGTAGGGAATTTCCTTTGGATATTAAGGCTTTCTACCAGGACAGGTAGGTAGAAGCTGGTTAGCTTGCCTAAAAATGTTGTGAAACCTACTTCTTTTATTTTTTTTAAAGAAACAAATTAGACAATAACTGTCGGAAGTGATTTACATATAGATGACCTTGCTTTGGGTAGAACAATGATTGGGTAGTTTTAGCATGATGCTTCAACATAAAAATTATGTATGGCAGTATTTATTAAGATCTGAATATGGTACATAGAAAAGAAAAGTAAGTATTCAGAAAATGCCCAAAGTTATTTGGAAACGAACTTTGAACCATATACTTAGCTCATATTGCAACACCACAAGTTACATGTTTACTTGCAAAGTTCCATACAACTGAAATGAAAAAACCCAAACTTCCCCAACTATTCATATCCTGGTCATGATTTCTACATAATGTTCTTGCAACTAAACAAACAGTTTAGCAGAAAACACAAGTAATTTATTTTACAGGGCCTTTTTTTTCTATATTTCCTTCAAAATTCTGAAGTGATTGGAAGATAAAGTTTTTATGTAAACTGATGATTTTAAAGAATAATGCTTCTAAATAAAAAAAATGCTTCACATCTTCATGTGTATCAGTTCCACAAAGAATATTCCAAGACATTTTACATTCAAGTCAGTAAGACAGAATGGTATAATAAAACAAATCAGCTTGCAAATACATACAGTATTACAGACTAAGAATTAAAATCCATTTATGCACCATCACAACAGTGAACTGCAATTTATGATGACATGAAGTTTAGTACCTGAACCAGGGAAAAAAAAAATTAGTAACGATAAAATAATTTAGCTTTATTTAATAAAATCCTCTGATACTCTTACTGTTCCAAGAAATGCAGAAACAAACATTTCCAGATTTTCCTTCATCCCAAATGGGAACATTTAGCAAAGGTTTTCTTTTTCACTTGCCTGAAGCAAGTTAGGGTAAATGTCAGACATACATTTTGAAAATTATTATGTATTGCAATATACCAATATTGTCTTTCTGATAACAGCAGCACCATCTACTGGTCCAAAAGATCCTTTCAAATTTTAGAAAAAGCCGTGGAGAGTGATCCAGCCAAAATGATGCAAAATGCTACTGAGAGTAACGCATAGTTTTTCAGTCCCTGGATAGCCAAAGGGAGAGAAAAAGAAAAATATCATGTTGTCATTCACACACACACAAAGAAAGTACAATAAATAACTAGGGTTTCATTTTATGACAAAATTAACAAATCCATTACATGAAATGGTAAATTTTATACCATTTTATTTCATTTAATGTTTGTAACATATTTGCTGTTCAAAATTTTTAATACAAGTAACCTATGATGCCATACACTTACTAAAATATTCACAAAATTAATTCAGCAATATTTAAAAGTATTTTTAAAGGCATTTCTCTATTTTCAGATTATTTTTAAGCAGTAAGCACTTATGCAGAGACTATTCTAAAATGTAACAAAAGAGTGAAAGATTTGGTGGGTCACAAAGGTTTGGATAACGAACATGATGGTCTTCATTAATGTGCAGTGAGAGAGAGAGAGAGAACTTCTAGGTCCTGATCCAAGGATGCCTAACGCATTTTACACAGTCACCAAAAATATTGGGAAAGATTATCTCCAATGGCAAATTAGGTTCCTATGGATCCTGGACAGATTAGCTAAGGGAACCTGAGGATTACACTGCTGGCACTCAATGCTTCAAATTCCACTACAAAAATAATTTCTGCCATATATGTTAACATCCAGTAGAGTAAATTAGCCTATTCTAGGCAATCAGTGCCACATCAGTTTAGGAATCTCTACATTATACTGTAATTAGCAAGGTCAACTAACCTCTGTCTCATTTTTTAGTCCTTTGGTGAATCTGACTCGAAAAGTCTAATCTGCTTGTCCATGTGATTATTAGGACAACATTCCCCTGCCCCCACTGAAAGAACTGGCACAAATAAAGATTGTTTTCAGGCTGTGCTTGGCATCCTGCCTCCTGGCCCTGCTACAGTCTTCATTTACTCCCACTGCTGCTCATACAGTTACGGAATTCAAATCTTCATTCCTGTAAAAATTGTTCACAGTTCTTCATCTTTCTTGGAAAACTTAGTATTGTATGATACGACTTTCAGTTTCATAATGCAATATTTGTAAGGAGGAGAAATCTAAAAATACAGCTGTATACCAAGTCATGCTGTTCCTAGAGCCAGAGACAAGGAGAGATACTAGGTAAGAGACCAGTAAGATTACCTTGATTTCTTTAAATACAAGGACTCCCCACATTGCAGCAACAAGGCCAGGACCCTAAAGAATAAGATTCATTTGTACACTACAGCATTTCATTAAAATGTGCCGCCTTCTCATTATTGTTCTCAGGGTGGTTGAATTTTGTCTGGATAACAAATTTAGGCCTTTCCATTCCGTATAATTACAGCACTCATGGCAAAAGCATAAACATCACTGAAATCTTTATGAAGTAAGACACAACAAAATCTTCAAGACAGGCTAAAGAGGCAAAAGAATTTTTTTCAGAGAAGGCACAATTTATTTCTAAATTACACTGCGGAGTCTGCACTGGCTGTTATACGTTGTTTTAGTAGGCTCCAAACAATACGTCTCACTTTGGTCCAAACTACAGTCCACAATGTTACCACATTTCAGAGGATGATTCAGGTTTACTGGCAGCTACCACAGATATTCCTAACATTTCCTTTATTAGCATGACTAACTAGTTGCACAAAGTTTGATTTTATCACTAGGTATGATATCAAGAGACAGGAACATAAAAGCAAAGCCAGCCAGATAGACAGGTCAGGAAAACTACTGATTATCTGTGATGTTGTCATACAGATTTCCTAGCTAACAGCAAACAGCGATACACAATGATAATTTCCAGGCACTCCTGGTAATATAGTTTTTCCCCTGTGGGAGTAGCTATCTGAATTTTCATGACTGATGAGAAAATATTATGAGATATGAAGTGAAAACTGGCTCTGTTAATGTTTCCCATTAGAGCTGCTCTCAGAAACACTTGACAGATGTTTGGACAGCGATCTTCCTCTCTCCATCTTCAGTACCACTAATAGGACAGATTTAGGCCAGCAGGAAATGGTGTCTCATGCTGAATGTATTTGTGGGTGTTGTTTCCTAGCAAAATTGCCAACTATTATTTGAATAATAGCTAAGGTGTTATTTCACTAGGTAACATATGCTGCGAGAGGAATGCATTTTAAAAATGAAAAAAATTGCTAAAGGGATGTGATGAATAGCTGTCTGAAATTCTCTCGAGGATGAATTAAAGCAGCAGTTGCGAACCTGTGGTCCAGACAGGCAGTTTCTCATCAGTGCCGTCCTTGATTTTTTCATTTCGTCATTTTATATCCTTGCCCTTTAGGTATACTGATAACTGAGTTACTAAAGCTGCTTTCCACTAATCCTTCAATTTCTAATTACAATGATCCCAAGTCTTTTTTTTCATTGCATACTGCAGAGTTTATTCTGATTTACTGCATCTTGAGGCAAAACTTAATCCCTATTAATGTTGTTTCATTAGTTCGCTTCCAAAATACCACTGTTAGGAAAACTTTGTTTTTCATATTTATGAACTCTCATTTGCCAGAATTTATCCACCTTTGCCGCACCATCTAGTAGATTGGCAAGAGAGTAAAGGCAAAGTTTATTTTTACCTAGTGATGGAATTTATGCAGCTTCTGGAAATTAACAGTGCTTTAAAGGTACAGTATCGTAAATGGGAATAAAACAGACAAAACAGGCCAACCTATTTTTCCCTCATTTGCCTAAGAACATTATTTTCAGCAATAGATAATCTGTTCTGTGTGTTCAAGAACTGTAAAAAGAAAAAATACCTGACTTAACTAAGCAAAATGACTGCTAAAGGATAAAAATCACAAATGAAAACATCCAGAACAAAATGTACTTGCTGGGATGAAAGCATAGAATGTTTCTTCCTTTAATCACTTAAGTTTACTATTTAATATTGATATAGTTCTGGTTACGGAGCTTTTGCTTTTACATAACCTCACACTTTCAATTCCTCTATTTTTTTGTGCTTGGCGTTCACCAAGATGGTGCTTGTCACAGTCATGTATGTTCCTAAAAAACCAAAGGCTAGCACAGACAAGCAGAAAAACAGGCAATGTATACTCTTGATTAAAATGCTCTAGACATGTCACAATTTCAACTTAATTCCACAAATCGGGGGGAAAAAAACCCTTCACTTTTAATTCTAGTCATTGATTTTATTTTTTATATACTTACTGCAGTAATTATTGGAAAACTGACCACAGCACTGAGATAGTGATTGGCTATGAACCAGCAGCAATTGGCTATTGCCCAAAGCACACCAGAAACAAATCCTAGAAAAATAAATTCCAATCAAACACATGCACACCAAGGTACAGACAGCAATTTGTGGAACATTTATATTTATAGCATAATACAGAAACTATGTATTTTAGTATGTTAACTACTTTAACAAGTTGGCTCTGATAATATAAGCCAAACCTCAAGGGATATAATCAGCTACTCCAACTGCAGTAGCAAATTAATTAAAGTTCACAATTTTCTGGGCAATGTGCTCCCCACTCTGGCAGAGTCAGTTTTGAAAATCCGCCACATGCAATATCATTTTGTTCTAATTTCAGATTAGAACAAAATTTATCATTGTTTCCTAACCTTAATTAACCTAATAGGTGCGATCTTGCAAAAGAGACAAAAAGTCAAACGAAGAGACTTGAAAGGCGAACTACAATTCCACACATAGCTTGAACTAATCACTGCCAAACAGTCAGAAGTAGTAACTGAAATTAATTGCTCATTTAAAAACCAGTCATACCTGGCAATATGGCTTGGGGATAAACATTAGGTTTATTTTTCCTGAATACACAGTAGATCAAAAAGTAGATGGTACTTGTAAGAAATATTCCACTGAAGTGTGCAAAAACATAATCTAAATCTGAAAGAGAAATTATAAAATTATATTAGTTCAAAACACCAGTTATTAATTTTAACTAAATTTATTTCACTGATAGCATTCACACAGACAAAAACACATAAGGTACTACTGCTAACAACTCAAATTCAATTGTGATTGTGAAGAATAAAGCTGCCAGTCTGACTGCGGATGGATTTGGTCTATCACACATATATTAAACATGAACTAATAGCTGCATTGACCCTAGGATTTATCACAAGCTTCTATGCATTTCTGTGAGTTGTTATTTTCAGAACTCTATTAGTCAAACTACTGAATTAATTTATTAAAAACTTCAGAAAATCCTCAGGTGAGGCTACGAAACTGGGGTGGGGATTTTGCATAATTACATCCTCTCCTCACCATCTACATTTGTATTCCTGTATATAGCCTTGTTTCTTCTCTATACATTTAAGGGCAAGACAACTGCACATACTGTATAGCTAAACATGACACAGTTTTGTCCTTTTTTTTTATCTTGAAGAATGTATCACAATTTTGATCACTACAATCATTAACAATAATAAATCCTTCATAGACTGGGTATGCGCTCAAGAGAATATTTCCCATATGGTAAAGCAGAAACATGTAGCAAGGTGATCTCTGTCTCCTTGGAGTTGTAAATCCTCGACAGGAAAAGCAGCTACAGTAATGATAACACCTGTTTTGTCTAGCTGGGGAATATCTAAGTGCAGTATTCAAGAGAAATTGTATGTGACATAACAAACAATTTCTTAATGGCAACATTATGCGGTCTCAGCAATATGCTGCTTTTAAGCTGCTGCTGGTATTACCTGATAGACTATACACTAAATCTTAAGGAAAATGTTTCTGAGGAAATGTTGTTTGAAACTGGTGATTAGGCTTATGTTAAAAGCTTTCCATTTCAAAGACTACAAGGTTTTAATTACTTATGTTGTTATATATCTCTTCTGCCCACCAATTACAATCAAGCTTCTCCTCTTCCTTTACTGGTGTACTAATTAGGTAATTGGTACAGCTTGTGCCCTTATTTACTTCATGTTCCTGGCAGATGAGCTTTGTATTTTGAGAATGCTAGCTATGTTTCAGAAGGCATTAAACACTATGAGTTAAGTATGGTATCCTCTGGGCTGTTTCTCACTGTTCTTTTAATGGTGTAATTCACCTCTGGGAAAAAGGGAGTACTAGTACTATGGTTACGACAACATATAACATAGTGCAGAACTGGTAAGTTGTCATGGTATGTTTCCAGCCATATCAAGAATTTCACTCTATGCCTTTACGAAAGCAGTAGACCACAATATGCTGATGAAAGAAAGTAGAAGTAACCTATTAGCCTTTACCAAATTGACTTGCTCCTGTGTATATAGTTTCATTTCTTCTTCCATGGTCCTTGATGTAAAGTACTGGTACAAAACTGGAACCGTAGAGCATTCCAGCTACTACAGCCAGGCTACATCCTCTTTAAAAACAGCAAAAATCAGAGAAAATAGCCTAGTGTTAGTTAGGGAAGTAGACAATACACTTAAGACAAGTCCAGTATTGCAGTTAAAGACTGCGTATCATATGAAAATTGCTAGCAACACTATAAAAATAATACATTTTTATTTTCTAGTGTAGAAATGGTTCAATGTAGTAACTTAGTTTTCCTATACTTTGTGGCCATGTAGCACAGACAATTCCTGCCCAAAGAGCCTGCCAGTCTAGATTAATGACAAGAGAAATAAACTAACCAGGATTTCCTAAAAGCAGAGCTAGGAGAAAACCAACAAAAATATAGTTAAAATGCTCCCAACATCAGCTTTACTGTTGCAGTCTATATATTCTTTATAACTATTCCCAGGTTCATTGCCTTCATGGTCCCCTTCTCCGCCTCCAGATCATCTTGTTCTTTGCTGTCTCCACTCCCCACAGTAGCCCCTTGCTAGCTGCTGCTTCCAGCTTGGAGCACTTCTGCTGTCTCCTTACCATACTGCCATGCCTTCTCCAAATGTATTCACTTGGAAACCACACCTGGAAGCATGTTATTAGCATAGGCTCCTTCTATGCTGGAGTTAATCAACCAGGTGGTAAAAAACAGCTCTGTAATTAGTTGGTATTGCTATTTACTTTGCAAATGTTGTTCTTTTGTAGTAGCAGTAGTAACTAATACTTACTTGATAAGGTAAAGTACGCTCAACAGTGTGAAGGAAAAAATCTAATAAATTGAGCAGCTATTCATATATAGATATGCGCATTAGACTAGCACTTTAAAAACTGTTAGTGCATGACTGCCAGGAAAACCACAAGACACAAATTCAGTTCTTCCTCTGCGTTCAACTACTTTCTCTGGCTACTTGGCCTGCACCAGTAAAAGAACTGTTAATAACTTACATGAGTCTTTTTTTTGCTGGAGAAAGTCTGTTCACCCATGAGTCATCAGAGGTATCTTCAGAAACATTAATAGACTGCAAAAACCCAAGAGTTTTCACTCAGGTTTGTTTGGCTTTTTTTTTCTTTTATAACTCAAACATTGTATTAAACAGAACAGTTTTGGTCTAAGAAAATAAAATGAAAATGGAAGGAGAAGCAATAGGAATTTACAGAAATACTCTAAAGAAAGGAGAAATACATAGTTTTTTTAAAATAACAAAATAAGATCTACCTACCTCGAAGTTTACGAGTTCGGATATGGATTTTGGGTTTACTACATAACAGAGCACTCGCTAGCATTTTTTTTTTACATCTGCATGCAGGTAGATCTGACTTTCAAAACTCGTCCTTTAAATTTGATGAATGATTTAATCTATAGATTTTATTTATGATGTGGTTTTGCCTTCTGTTGATAGCTCTGGTGTTACTATCAGAATATTAGTACTATTTGCAAACAGGGAAATTAACACTCCTGTCTGCAGCATAAAGAAATTGCAACATCCCTTTATTCTAATCCTACAACCAGATTGTCTTCTGTGATTTGCTCTGGTAGACTGGAACCTCTAGTGAGCATTGAGCACAGCTAGAAAACTCTGAGGGGCTCTCTGTTCAGGTAGCAATTGAGTTTTGATGCATCACTGACCTATAAGAGTAAGGTACAATGGTAGTAGGAGCCTACTGTTCTCTAGCTTTTGTTGCATGCTTTGGGCTCCCGAAGGAGCGACAGCCAGTCTGGCACCCCTCCTTGGCCTCCAACCTGTGCCACAGCTGATGCTGAGAATCAGCAACTCTTGACAGTCTTCTGGCTCAGTAAGGTGGCAAAAATCTGGTGGATAAAAGTTATACACCCTGTTGCCTTTCATTTAAGCACCCTCCTAGTTTTATAGTTAAGTTTTAATTAAAATTGCTTCCTCTTCTCAGATAGGAAAGTAATACACTCTGTCTTTTATATAAACTCTGTCATAATGAAAAAGGACTTCTAAGGCATTTAAAGCTGACAATAGAGGAAGAACACTTGGGAAAACCTTTTCTGTTGCTCACATTCGACTGGATATACAAGATCCACAAATTAAATACAATCAATGTATATTTATGTAGTTTTATGTAGTCTACCACAAATCCTAGCAAATCTGGTTAACATTAAGCAAATTTTTTGTTTTTAAATGGATATGTACTTTCACTGCTGTAAAATAATAACTGTAGAATACTTACACTTTCTCTCAGTAAAGGCGTACTTTCTAATGAAGCTGAAGAACTCTGAACTTCAGTTTTTATAAAAAGAAATATGACAGCACTCAGAAGAGAAAAATACACCAATAAATACCATGTCAGCTCGTAAGGATATAACATTTAGCATCCAGAGACAAAAGTTATATTTGGAGGCATATTACTTTATTTTCATTATTGCCCTAGAATCACTTCAATATATTTTAAAAATGCAATTGCTTTTAACAGTCTTAACAAACAACTTGAGTGAAAGTAAGTAAATAAATTAGCCTTTTTATAGATATTCTCATTTTATAGATCTCTTCTACCTAATGGGATTGAAATGTCTCCTTTTTACAGTGTGTAGTTACAACCACATGCTAACAACTGTTGCTTTAGTGCTTTTGCACTAAACCACACATACAATGGAACACCTGCATGAAAATTCTATGGAACTTAAACCGGCACAGAATTGGCTCTGTGCTCAAGCAAGGTTTTAGTCTTCTATCATAGGAGGTCGCGAAGACCTTATCGCTCTCTACAGCTACCTGAAAGGAGGTTGTTGCAAGGTGGGGGTTGGTCTCTTCTCCCAAGTAACTAGTGATAGGACGAGAGGAAATGGCCTCAAGTTGCACCAAGGGAGGTTTAGATTGGACATTAGGAAAAATTTCTTTACTGAAAGAGTGGTCAGGCCTTGGAACAGGCTGCCCAGGGAAGTGGTGGAGTTACCATCCCTGGAAGTATTTAAAAGACGTGTAGATGTGGTGCTTAGGGACATGGTTTAGTGGTGGACTTGGCAGTGGTTAGACTTGATGATCTTAAAGGTCTTTTCCAACCTCAACGATTCTATGATTCCATATGTGAGTGAGGGAATACTGTTCCTACAGGGCCTCATGCATATGTGGAAGGAGAACGGATATTGCTCAGTGGTGCTTCAGTGCACTAAGTGAATAAAATGAATAAGAAAAGGTAACGTTACTACTTGTATGCCCAGCTCCAGTAAATAAGGTAAATACGTGTAATCAGAACTGGTAGGGTCTGTTTTTTATTTTTATGCAAGATATTTTAATGATTCAGGAATTCCTTCTCATAGCTGTAAATTGAATGTCTCTATTTGAAGAGTGATTCATCTCCTGCTGTTTTTTTTTAGGAATAAGGATAGATATAAAAGGATGTCAGCTTCCTCCAGAGGGACTAGGCAAACATGCACAGGTTCCATACAGGAGGTTAAAATTAAATACATGCTTCTGAGCTCTGCAGAGCAACATACACAGGCTTTGTGCAGCTTGCCAGGAAAACATGTTTGGTCAGGATCTTTTTCCCTGTTGATCACTTCTCCATGATATCTCAGAAACAGGCAGGAAGCAGGTGGTGAGCTGAATGAATTCACCAGGCAGGAATAGCAGTACTGCTACTATTTTGTGAGTACCTCACAAAATCACATGCTACATGTAACGGCAATGGGTAAAAAACTGCAGAATCTTAGGAAAGAGTTTTTTTGCAAAATTCATGAATCTAAGGCAGCAGCTCTCTCCTAGCAATCAAGAATGGCTCCATCATCTCCATGTTCTTAACACCCTTCTTTCCTAAAGGCATTATGTGCATCTGCTGTTTAGCACACTTATGGCAAACTTACTGCCCCCGGGATTTAGGGCCACTGTTATGTTCCTAGGAATACCCTCCTGGCCACCCAGTTGGAAAGCAAGAACACTGCTATGCAGCAAAGACCCTCTTTCCTCTGTGTTTGGACCAAAATGTGCACTCATACAAATAATAAACAAAAAATAAGAGTAGAAGTCCTTCTGAAGATCCCAAAGGAAGCCACTGCTTGGGAGTTTTTCTAAGCGTGGCTGAAGAGTTACAGGACAGGGAGCTATTAAGGACAAGAGATAATGCAAAGCCTCTGGCTCTTCATGGACCCCAAAGGATCTGGGAGAGGGGTCCTGTGGCATATTCTACAGTTAAGAGGAAGGATTTGTACCCCTGACTGAGTGAAGTGAGATTGGAAATCTCACAGAGGCTTTCTCGCCAAGATTCTTCTACCAGTTTTTCCTCTCTCACAAAATTTGGGGAAAGTGAACCATTTGAATAACCTAGCTAGGGAGACAATCAGTGCATCACTGCTTTGCCTTGAACATGCCTACCAGCATAAAAGTATATTTCTGCGTTTATGAATAACCATTTCACCACTGTACTGGATATCATGTATATTTCTATTCCAAAATACAACACTGACCAGCTAGGTATGGATAGCTCATGAATTCTGCAGTAAATCAATTTGCAAAAAATACTTCAATATATTTGCCCTCTAGTTAAATTGTCCCTGTGGTTATTAAATATATACTTTACATTATAGAAATTTATTATAAGAGTAAATTTTTACCTTAGTAGTGAAAGTCCAGCTCCAATATAATTTAAGATTGGTCTTGACACCTCTTCTGGGTCAATTCCAAACCAACCAAACCTGGAATATTTAACCAGTTTCACTTAGTTGCACTGACTGCATACAAATAGTTAAATTATAACCCAGTCTTGGAAATCTTTACTCATGTAAATAATTCTGCTTAAGTTTATATTTGCAATATTGGATCGGTGCTTCAGTTGGCTTGCACTATGTCTACTTTACAAAAATCATCTTTAAACTAATTTAATTTACATTGATTTTTTTTAATCTGGGTATTTAAAAATTGAAGTTAATTTAAATTATTTTATCAGCCCATGCTGCAGAAGAAAAAAAAAATACAAACAGTGAACTAGTTTTACATTAAGAAATACACTATTTATTCACTCAATTATGTTAGTGAACATCACTGGGCATTCTTCTTCCCATTGAGACAGAGGAAACACAAAAAGATAAAATAATTAACCTGAGTACTTTCCACTGAGAGGGAAAAAGATCTTACATATATCTGATAAATCCTCTTTATTGGTGATAGTGTTTTCACTGCAGTTATTAATGAGAATTAGCAATATTGATTATGTATGACTTAAGACTTAAACATACTCACCTGGAACTTGCCCAACCTGTCAGCAAATTAAAAGAAGCCCATATCAAAAGACCAAGAGCTAAGCCAATAGTTTTAACAATAGGGACAACTGTAACATTGCCTGAAATACAAAAAACAAAATTAAAATCAGGTAAAAAGTAGACTGTGATCTTGTGTATTTTTGTTTTAGATTCTGTGACTGTTCGGAAGGCAAAGAAATTCAGGCAACTACAAGGTGGTAGGAAATAGTGTTTTTTAAAAATAAATACATTAAACATGGACTTTTCCTCAATACCATTTTTGAAGTTATTTTTTGTGTGAATTTGCTGCTTATAAATGAGCATAATAAAATAGTATTTGCTATAAGGGTACAGCTCCATTAATACCAAGACTTTAAAAAGCCAAATAACTACCAAATAACTACTACCTTACATATGGAAAAGTTTTTATCACTCTTTTTTTATGATGAGTTAGGATTACTTTGTGTTTCAAGAAATAGAATTTCTTTATCCTTACCTGTAGCCCACACGAAACCCCCTACCATAGCCAGAGGCCAAAACCGGGGGCAATTCTGGATTAAATTGACTACCAAAGAAACTATCCATATAGAGGCACAGAGAATCCATTGGAAGAACATGCCTATGGAAAAATAAAATGCACACAATAGAGAACTTGCAGAATATTGCATGTGTGAATCTCCTAACATACTATGTTTTAGGTAAAATAGTACAGAAAAAATTGAAAGGTGGCTACCTCCTTTGTGAATTTCAGGGAACCATGTTACAATATATTCAAAAGATGTATTTTAGGGTGGGAGTGTTATAATTCTGTCAACTTTTTCCTTACCATGCATTCTTTATACACAGCTGCAAAAGACACTTTGCTGGACAAAGTTTACACAAGCCCTGATTCTCAAACGCATGAAAATTTTGACAGGCTTCTGACAAAGAGGATATTCAGTTACTGCAAATTTCTCCTACCATCCTGCAGCTAACACAGATGACTGCACAGGACAAAACTCCTTCAAAGCTCAGGCCTCAGGCTTTTCCACTAATCCAGGACATTGAGGATGATAAAAACTTTGGACAGATCTCTTCTACCTTTGTAGATTCTCTAAGGATCAACCAGGCATACCAGTTGACTTTATGCCAGCTGAGCTAAGACTTTTGCTTTAAAGTCTAGCCTTGTCTTGTTAGGACCATATTTGGCACAAAGAAGAGAGACAGGTTATATCCAGCCTGTAATGCAGATACTATTATTGCAGTAACATAGTGGCAGATTTATTAATCTAAGGATCTGCTAATTGACTATGCTTCATATAAATGTGCAAATACAACATGAACCTAGTACAGTAAAGTGATAAAATTCCAAGTAGGAAACAGAAGCGATTGTTTCCTCTTACCTAGTCACCAGATACAAGTATTAAAATTCCAATTTTTGATTGTTTTTATGTTAGGTCCACAACCGAAAGGCAATGCTCCAAAGTCCAACAACTTTTACTGTATAAATAACACTGTATGTATTTGAGAATCCCCACAAGGGTAGAAGAAAGGACATTTCACTTTCCATTGTGAAATGCTCATGAAATGCACATCACCATGGTTAAAGTGCACTACAACACATAAGGCTCTTCTAAAGATTTGCTGTATCCTGAACCGATACATTATTGCTTCATACCCTAACAAGCAAAGAAAATCAAAACATGCTCTATGGATGAAGGCTGTGATGGTATTTATAACTCTAGCTATAGAAACTCTCGTATTTCCTGGTAAAATATTATTCCTATTAGCAAAAATACCAAAACCAACAAAAGAATATAAATAAGTTTACCATCACCGGTATCAAATTTCTTAACAGGCACAAAGTTTGTCCCAAACAGAAGGACAGCTACTGTGGAAGAGGTAAAGCCAATAGCTAGATCTGTTCCATTGCTGATGTTAAAGGTACTGTAAGCTTTCCCGATGTTCATCTTTGTTCTGAAGGTGCCTCTTTTTGTGGAGTTGTTTTGCTGTGGGTCCTGACAGATTCTGAAATCAGAGTGTGGAATTAAACATGCGGAATATTAAATAATACCAACCTAGTTCAAAAATCTGAAACTTACAGGACCCTACTTATCAATCTCTCAAAAGCTGGAAAGAACTGCAAAGTATACTATAGAATCCCATGAAAAGCTGCCATAAAACGTGAATGAAGTAACTTAAGAACAGAGGCACAAAAAAATCACCGTTGTTTCATAATCAGCTTCACAGAAAAGATACGTGTCTGAAAACATACAACAACTTGAATGTAGAGATGCACTCAAAGGTTATGAGGACTCAAATCTGTGATGCTTATGGGAAGCCCTGACGCTTTAGGGAGATGCTCTGTCAGAATATTCCTTATTCCTGTAGCGAAGTGGTGTCTCACTGCGGTGTGTAAAAAAGCAGGGGTTAGACAAAACCTTAACTGGCAGAAGAAGCTATAGCAATTTGCAGCCCCGCTGCCTAGAAGTCAGGAACAGGCGCAGATTATGTAGATGCCACAGTGGGATCAATATAGGATCATAAGGTAACCATGGGGATTGCTCTAGCTGATACAAAACGCGAATAAAGGCTCATTTTTTCTGTGGGGAACAAAGGGAGAAGCCACATCTAAAGTTTCTTCATTCATTCCACATAACTATAATAAGAAAGGCAAAGATTTATTTTAATCCCATAATACCCCCCCCTTTTTTTTTTTTATTGGGAGAGTCATCTTGAGGTTACACTCAACAGAAGTACCACATATACACTTTTGATACAGATTAGGACTTTGACAGAAAAGGTGGCTCTGAGGAGAACTATAGTAACATGATCTTTGCATACATAATCTTAACATCACACTTAAAAGTCTACATATAAGAAAAGTGTTGGAAATTTAACTTCAAATGGCAACAGGATACTTAATATACTGTCAGTATAAAGCAGCATATTTATAGAGATACGCATGCAATTCTGTTGTCGAAGTAATGCTATTTATACTGAATCAAATGACATCCTAATGCAGTTTGACATTCCCCAGTGTAGGTGGACTAGCTACTGCCTGGAGGAAAAAAGCTGAAATAGGATGGTGGAAATTTTACCAAGTCTGGTAAGGGGTGCTGTGACTACACTCTCCACACAAAAGGAAGAGCTGAGCTGCTGCACGTTCTTTCATCTTATTTCACCCTCCAGTCTTACCTTCTCTGGAGTTCTTAGGACACTGAGAACTGCATCTGATGAGGTTGTGCTTTCATCTACAGCTTCAGCAGAGCCATCAGTGTCAGCTGAAATTAATTATTTGCATTAGCAGGTGAAAAGTTCAATCCCACAACTAATACAACCATTTACTTTCTGTAATTTTTCCCCTAGAAAGGTGTCAGTATATTTTTAACTTGAGTACTTAGGAAAAACACATGACATTTAGAAGACATATCATGAAGGTACAATGGCACAGGTATTTCCATTTGTCTTATTACCTTCTTCTCCTTCACTCTTCATCTTTCTTGCCTACTTAGAGGATAAGCTTCTCCAGTAAGTTTTCACTGTATTTAAGACTCTTTTATAAAGTATGTTTTACCTGGGACCTGTAGACACTGAGCAGTGCAAATAACAATGCTGGGATTTCTTCAAAGACTGACTTCACAGGCTAAGAAACACTGTGACACCACAAGAATGGATTAAGATAGATAAAGGCTTACATCAGCTATCTTCATTCCATCAAACTTGACTCACTGAGTGAATAAATTTAATTCATTTAGTGGACAAGTAACGCACAAGAGCTTGCTTTTGCACAGGAAGAACTTCATGCTGTTAAGGACATAGAAATAAACCTGATAATGCTGCACCTCTATGAATGCAGGACTCAGTACTTTAGCCTTTAAATAAATAAGTCATTATGCAGATGAAATACTAAGAACCTTTCAAATTTAAAGTGGTTTTTCAGCCTTTTTGATTTTGTTAACGTACAGAGAAATGTTACTTTAAAAACATTTCAGTTTTGTATCTATTAAGAGAAAACCTGTGTGCTGTGAGGCAATATACTTTTCTGCTTGCTTTTTATCTTCCAAAAATCTGTATATTATGCACATTGAAGGATGTTGCACAACTGGAGAACCAGAATCATGACACCAAAAATGGAAAGGAAACACAACTTCCAATTAACCATACAGACTGTTTAAAACTCTGTAACTTTCCAAGATGTGGGGCACTTGGTCCCCAAATTTGGCTAAATTTCAGACCCAACTTTCAACTCCATTTTAATGCCTTCAAGAGAAAGCTCAACCAGACAAGGCTACTGGAGCTACCATCATACTTCGATGATGCACTACTTTAAGCAGGGAGTTGAACTAGATGACCTCTAGAGTCAGTAACTTACCTTCCAAGCTAAATTATTCTATGATTGTATGATCCAATGTCAAGAGCAAATAATGAACTGGCACACAGCATTAAGTTGACTATACTTTTTTGCACACGCTTGCACATACTTTGTATTTCAGAGAGTTCACTAAAAGCCTCTTCTCTTCAATCCCAGGTATTGCCAGATTGACTTGCACCATATGTGCCTCCAAAGGTTTATAGCTACCAAATGCCAAACCAGAAGCACTTGTTGCAGCTGCTGAGATGTTAGAACGTTGTGGTTGTATCTGACACTGAAGCTGAGACAACTGAAATTGTTGCTGTTATTGAAGGGTTTTTTTCACTAAGTAGCCTTTACTGAAGGGCACATCGGGGTTCCCAAGCTGCAGAGGAATTATAATGGAATTTTGTTGCCTTTATCTTACTAACCTCACTGGCTTACCTCACTGGAAGGTTGTGCTCTGTATTTTCACTGTTTCCTCAGAAATATGCCACCATTTTCTTCTTTTGCACAGAGACACAACAAATTATGATGCTCACCTAATGCAGCAGCAACACATTGCTACAATCTCTGCAGACAGGCATGAAATCAAGAACCCTGCCCTTGAGTTTCCATCTCAAGGTAGATCCATGCTATTGTCAAGATCAGAAGAAAACTGTCTGCACTAACTGAACAGGTAGTTTTAGCGGTTGCATATACATTGACTGTTTATTTGCATGTTTCTCCTATCACCTATTTGCCGTTAAGGGTGGATACTTTCATCCTTATTTTAGGAAACTCCTCTCAGTCCAGAGGTGGCTCAGAGCGATGTCCTCAGGTGACACCGCAACTCCTGACTAGCTGCCAGAGAAACATTTCTTTGCTTCCCTAAGATGAACACCTTTGAAAGACGTTCTTCGGGCACTATTTTCAGTAGGCGGTACCACACAACAAGGGAAAAGGCGCAGCCGAGCCCTCGACATAGGCGGGAAGATGTTGCTTCTCCTGCTGAGGCCAACACGCCCGGGCTTCCGCAGGGCAGGCCCACGCTGCCAGCGGGACGCGGCCCGCAGACGGGGCAGGCCCAGCC
>NW_009227189.1:13748-24247 GCF_000690835.1 Fulmarus glacialis | reverse complement strand
GAGCTTAGAATTGTGGCTTTCTTTGGGAACTTATTCTTGGATCTAGTCAAAGGCTAATTTTCTCAGTTTTGAAAGATTTTCTTTTTTTACCTGAAGCATTTGCTTGAGAAGTGGTGACACTCCTGACAGAAAGGTACTGAGTGATACTGAAGTGGTGCTGCCAGGTATTTGTTTATGAGCCTACCTTGGCAAAAAATTCATGGACATGCTTAATGTTACTGGGATTTAAGGACCTGACTGAAGTTCAACTTTGTTGGCTAGGCATGACTGCAGAGTGTTTTATTCATACCAATGGCTTGATATTGATATTGCCAAAGAAGCTACTGTAAAAACCATCACATGCAGTCTTTTACTTCCTTGGTTCAGTCTGTTTCTGTATTGGGTCCTGTGAGTCTGTTTCTCCCATTTTTGTTCCCTTTTGGTCCTAGAAAAGAAAACGGCGCTCCTCATTGTTCTTAGCCATGTTTTCATGTTTGTGTTTCAAGACTTCTGAAGTCTCAGAGACTTACCATCCTTGGAAGCAGAGTACCAGATGGGGTAAATCAGTAGCAGAAACACTACAGAGAGTCCTCTTTGAGATGTTTTGTTGTTGTGTCTTCTCCCATGATTGGGGTCAAAGTGATCACCAAATATGGGTGTAGGAAGACATTTACCCTTATCATTCATTACCTTCCTTGGTAGTGCAGGGCACTGGGCCAGCAGTGGCAAGGTGGATCTGACATACCGGTTTCATGTCAATGCATGGCTATGAACACTGTTTCCATGTTTTTACCCTCTCTCTGCTTTTGGCACATGATAGTATTAAGTCCTTTTTGGCAGCAGCAGAACAGAATACCTACAGGCCCACCGGAGCTTTGAGTTTGTGATAACTGATAAAACAGATTTAAATTAACATTTTCATAGATGTTCTAAATCTTATTACTATTTGATTAGACTCCTGTGGTGAAATGAAATGCGTCATGTGCAATTATCAGTATTATTATTTTAACTCTGAGGCAAATTAATAGTAGCTGTTTTTACACTGACATGCAAAGATTTTAGTCAGACTGCTGCTAAGTGCATTTGAAAATCATATTGTCTCTGTGTGCGTGGACTCCACTTGTTGAAGAGCAGAAACCATTAATATTTTCCATAGTTGTCAGATTTATTTTAATTCTCAAAGAATTAAATATGAAACACAAAACATTTTCCAGATTGTTCAGTAGCTTTGATCAAGATGAAAACCTAACCAACTTAAATTCTCGTCAAGCAGATGACTACCTGTATTTAATATGAATCCATTACCAAAGTCTAGGTGAAGGCAATATAGATTTAATCTTGCTTTTGATTTCAAGGTGCTCATGGACAAGGCATTTGGATTTCCCTAGAATGCAGGAGAAACAGTTTTGTACTACACATCACATGTTTTCATAAGTCACAGAGGATTTATGGTGTATAACTGTGCAAGTAGGTGGTATACAAGGCCAGAGTCTTTGCTAAAATCTTAGATAAATGTCAAGGGAGAGAGTTCCTTAAATTTACTGACCCCACATCATCATTACAGCACACACCAGAGTAACTGAAGCCGGGGGGGAGTGGGGGGGTGTTGCTCCATTTCTGTACTGGGAGAGCTGGTACTTTATGTCTGTAGAAGGTTGAAAAAGGACTGGGATTTGGCTCTGTTTTGGCCACGACAATGAGAAAACTCCCTCCTTTTCTTTTAACCTCTCCAGATCCCAACCAGCATACCAACAACAGTAAAAACCCCAAAACACATCTAAGAAATACAAAAGCTGTGTACCAGTAAGGCATTAAAATAAGTCATTAAGTCTTAAAAGGTAGAAATCCCTCTGCTAGGAGGAGTTTTTATCCCTCCACCTGCACTAAGACAGGGGAAACGCTACAGACACCATGATGCACAATACTGCACAGCCTGCAGTTTCATACGGAAGATAATTGTATGACATGGTGATGCGTAACAGTGAAAAACAGCATGGACAGACGAATAGGCAGTGAGACTGGATAGATAACACCGTGGGAGCTACAAAATGCTGCCCAAACTGGATTTATGCAGCTTCAACTGAGTGTAGAATTACTCGTGCAACTCAGCTGCATCTCCGGTGAAACACGTGGAGCTGTTGGTGTTGAAAGGGCCTCTGAACTAATAAGCACTTTAAACATTTTTCCAAACATCTTTCTGATGTCTCTGAATGACCCTTTCTTGTTTCCTCATGTTAGCCCACAAACCACCGTTAACCCCACGACAGTGTCCAAACAAGAGGCACGTCGGGCGGCTCCAGGGGAACGACTTGCCACCACATTTATCACCCTCTTTTCCATCTCTCGGGCTTTTGTGATCCTGACAGTTGTTTGGGCTCAGTTTTCACCGGCCGGTTGGGATGAAACTGAGCCTGCCCTTCAGCTGAAAAACCCAGTGGCTGGGTGGGCCCGGAGGAATGGCCCTTTTTTCCCCTCCCTGTTTAAGCCTCTTGTGAGTAACTCCCTGCAGCTGTCCATAAACACTGCTTTCTGAATGGAGTGAGAGATGTCTGGGGCAGGCCCTGCTCTCGCTGTTTCTGAAATGAAAATAAATACTCTGTCAGCCGTTATACAGAGGATTGCCGCGTGTTGCCCCATAGCTTTGCAACCACCTCAGGCCCTTTTTTTTCTAAAAGATGTTTCCAGCATTAACTCTCTGGAACCCAAAGTATACCAAAATGATGAATTTACAAGTAATCACACACCACACAAGACAAAAGCGTACTTGGCCAGTGAGCCAAATCCCATACTCCTTATCGCCTCTGATAAACCACACAATTAATGGCACACAGAGGAAGATACTTATTAAAAGTGCAAAGCAGAAGACTGTGTATGTGTGGGGAGCAGCAAGCATGTCTTTGCAGCCAGTGTGAATTTTGCCTCCCAAGAAACTGTTGTTAACCCGAAGCTGTGCATAGGTGCCCACCTTTGCCAGCTGAGCAAGCCACCTCCTCTCATTTCTTCTCTCATCCTGCTGGGGACTGTGCCCATCCTGGACCATGGGGGTTGGCTTGTGCCTCCTCAGCTGCTTCACATCCCCTTGGCCAGGCTTGTCCGAACAGTCGACAAGCTGCTCACACACCACCTGCCACCTCCATGGGGGGATCAAGCCCCTTTCCACTGCACCCTGGCCACTGGTGCTTTCTCTCTGCCCCACCACCAGTGGTCATTGCCCCTCCAACCTGTTGGCTCCAGAACTCAGCACGGTGTTTGCTCATCCAGAGTGGCCACACAGCCAGGAAAGTCTAAGGAATATCGACAGTAAGCCCTTTCTTACACATCGTATTTTGACTAAAAAGGGCTGGTTTTAGCCTGTTGTCTGTCTCAGAGGATCTGAGAGGGCATGGCAGCAAGCTGACAGGAGTGGGCTGGCTATGGCCGTGTCCTCAGCTGGCACCGCCAGGGCTGGCCAAGGACGTCTAGCCACAGACATATTTTTCAGAGCCAAGTGTAGGATGTGAAAGCAAAGTCCACTTGTTTTCAGATCTGTTTTTGCTTTCCCTTTGATCTTTCCAGCTCTGCTGTCTTCTAGGCATTTGGGTTTGCTTGCATTTTTGAAAACAGGATGAACTGGCTTAACAGTTGAAGGTTTTATTTTTCCTTTCATTTCTTTGTCTGAATTCTGTAGAAATAAAACTTCATTCCACCTTTTTTATTCAAATTTTTCAACATCTTTGATTGCTGAAAACTTTTCAGTAGGGACCTGAGATCTTTATCTGCTACAACACAGGAACAGAAACACTGGTCTAGACTCTCAGGGTCTATCAAGCCGACACTCACCGCGTCTAACCCAGAAAAAATGCATATGAAAAGAGTAATGAAGAAAGAGAAGTATATCATGAGCTACCTAAATCCAAGCAAGACACTTAGATACTCTGCCTTATATTCCTCATAAGTAAAGCAGAGGCATCAAATAAAGTTGGCCACAACTCTTTTTCATGGGTTGCTTTTAAAATTTGCTTTCACTTCAGGATTCAAATAGAAATAAAACCTTAAAGATGCTTTCATGAAACAGAGCACCACCAGAACTCTGCTTCTCAGGTTATTAACACAAGCTTTTCTACAAACCCTGTGATGTGTCCCACCACCACTACCCCAAAGACCACAATACCTTCTGAATAAAATACATTTGAAATAAATATAAAACTTTGGAGTGTTTTCAAATTGATGCAACGCCATCTTTGATGAACTCTCACTGCTGAAGATATTCCAGGTGGTCCCAATGCTTGCACTCCTTTCTCTTCATCTTTAGGCCTGAGTGGGCTGTTGGGAGGATCAATGAGTAGGCCTCTGTCAAGATTTCTTGCAGTGAACTCTTTGGTGTATTGACTATCTTCATACACTGATGCAGCAAATAAAGAAAAAGGGGTTTGGATCTTGATGGGAAGACTTACATGCAGCTGTAACAGAACTAATAAAAAACCCCAACAAATAAAGCAACAACCTGTGTGGAAGGAGGAAATTAAAATGGGATGGTTTTGTTCTGAACTTACAGGGTTATCAAACTATGTGGCAGAAAAATCCAAAAATCTTTAGATCAAATCCCTCTAGGATGCTGTAATTATCTCATCATTTTGAACACTGGTTAGTTGTGTTTTTAAGAGTGGAGTATTTGACTTTGCTACCCCAGTAATGTTATTGTTAATATTACTTTATTTTTTCTTTGATGTGCCTAACTACCCAAGATTTTTTAAATGCCCAACTCATAAAATAAAACTAAACAAACTCAAAACCTGTATTGTTTGACATCATGTGACACATGGACACCAACAAGGCTGGAACTGTTAGATCACAGCCCAAAACAAGTTCCAAAAAACTGATAGCAGTAATAGACCATGCAAAGACCCTGCAATCTCAAGGAGACCTTGCAGTGTGGACCCTGCTCCGTGGTTTGGTATCTATGCCCAAGTCCGTGATGCAGCTGCTTGAACTCAGGAATTACAGGAAAATTTTTCTTGGCTCTTATATTTAGCTCACTTTACTGCTGAGATCTCCAGGTGATTTAACAGAGAAACTTTTGTAAATTCTGCCATTATCATAAGCAGAATGCAGCAGGTATGCTGCATGGAGAAAGTAACCAATTTTTACCAAAGATTTACCAAAGTAAACCTGTCCTCTCTAGCTTACATTTTCACTGGACGTCAGTGGATATGGAGCTGTGATTAGACAGATGACTTTAAGACTGAGATAATTTCTTGTTTCCTAAAGAGAGCAAAGAATTGTCTTTGAACAAAAGAAAGTCGGTGTCCAATGAGCATCTCCTTGTCACTGTCTTTGTTGTTCTCAGTGTGCAACAGTCTCTTTGAAGGCTCATTTTACTACAAAGGCACTTGTGTGAAGAGTAGCCCACAGGACCCTGTAATGGTGATTAGTCTTTGTAAACTCCCGGATCCTTTGTGCCAGACCTTCAGCATGACAGTTCAAATGGGTTAGGAGTTCACTCTCACTTAATTAATCCCAGATTTTGTTCATATGGCACACGTCGTTGGTGGCAGGACTTCCAAGCAGGATTGCATAGGTATGAAATCAGCTAACAATGACTTTATTTTTCTTTGTGATTCTCTGTGAAGCAGGCCTTAATTTAGAAAAAAAACCCAACCAAACCCCAAACATACAGCTATCCTTTCCAGAATCGGTAGCAAGATAAACAATTTCATTTCAAATGTATGTTTTAAGTGCTATTTACAAGACTCAGACACACAGATTGTCAGAAAAATATAAAACCTTCTGATTTTCCTTTAATATGTAGCCAATATTAGCAAGCATTGAGCTGATTCAAACACTTCCCTCTTAAGCCATTCCCTATCTTGTCCCTCTATCAAGGTTTTTTTTAATGCTGTTGGCATTTCTTGTTTACTTGAGAGAAATTAATTTTATTGGGTGTAGCTAGAATCTCCAGCCCCATGGCTTGAAAGAGCTCATGCTATGAATGTCTTTGCTTTTCAAACTGTTGCTCATGAACACATAGCTGTGTGTATACATTGTACATGTGTGTATAACACAGGTCTTTCTGCTAAGCTTAATTTCTATCTCTGAATGCACGGAACACTGATGTGGTTTATCATATATGAAGGATTTTTAAAACCTATAAAGATGATAAAAAGTTACAAATGAACAGGCATATATTTGCCATATTGACGTTTTATCCCAATGTATCACCATTTATCGACAATGTGTTTTCTTTAGATCCATTCTTCAAAATTACTAATAGGGTTGGGAACATGGTTTGAGTAGGGACGGAGTTCATAACACCTCTGCATGTCCGTGAGGTAGACATCTTCATCTGAGCTGGGAATTTGCTTGTTTATTACAGTCAGTAAATACATATAGGCTGTGATTTCATGCACGCAATTGATCTCAGCCTAAGGTAGATGACAAAAAAACCCCAACAACAAAACAGAACAGAAGAATCGCTTTCTGCACAAGTCTATTTCTGTCCTTAAGGATTTTTTGGTGACTAGCTCATACAGAGATTTCTGCATTACAGGCATGTAAATCTAGGGCAAATAATTGTCACCTTTGTCAGTCACTTGGGTCAGATCAGCGTTTTATTTACTATGGCTGCCACTAGAGTTCGGTATTACAGTCTTTCAGCACAGGATTTTAGGGAATCCACCTCCTTTTCCAGTGCAGAAAACTAGAACAAATACTGTCAGCTAATAGGCCTGTTGCAGCAAAATATCATTAAGGTTCTGGAGGTGACTTACTAAGTTATTATTAGGTTTAGAAGATGTGATTGTCAAGGCAATGTCCAGTATATCCAGAGATTGGCAAAAGGAGCACTGATAGAGAGGACAAGTATTTGAACACTGATGCAGAAGACACAGCATCACCTTCCTCATGTCTGTACCTCTTCCACTGGTGTTGTCCAGATCTCAGTTTCTGGTCAAACAGAAAATTGCTTAATTTAGGGATTAATTTAAGAATGCTCCTTAATTTCTTGATGTTGTTAATACCATCATGCACAGCAACTCCAGGGTCTGTCTAATTCTGGTGGACAACAAACTGACTGCAATTGTACATGCCTTTGCTGTCTGGTGTGCGTCTATTATCACATCCCAGAATAGCTGAGCATTAAGGTATTAGGAGGTAGGTAAATTCTGCAAGCCCTGAATGCTGGAGGACATCTCTGTGGGAATGTAGGTCTTGGCAAGAGAGAGGCCTAGGTTACTACATATCAGCATACCCTAAAAATCTTTAAAAGTTTCAAGGGCACATGGTTGATGACCCTTTTCCTTCAACACAAAGGGTCTTTCTCTCCCTAGTACAATGTATTACACTTTGGCCTAAGCTACACTTTTGTCTAAGAGGCAGGAATAAACTCCCCAAGGAAAGAAAGATCTTCATAGAGTTCACTCCATTTCTTCAACCTGCCCTCTAGAGAGGAACAATGCACGCAATGAGAAAAGTGACTATGCTAGGTCTCCTGAAGCCAAAGACTACATGTTGCCCTAACGGTTCTCCTGAAAAATTAATGCGGTTATATATCATACTACCAATCAGTTGTGCCACTTAACATACAAGTAGTGGATGCTTAGATACTAAGGCTACATCTCTAATAAAAATTAAATGAGTTCAGGACTCTTGTCTGGCACTGAGGCCACCTGGTATGGAGCAGTGCCGAAAACAATACTACTAAATTCTATTCAATACTACATCAATATATGAAAATCTCTTGCTCTGCAAAACAGGGCGACTGCCTATCGCGAATGGCTCCTGCCATGTGCTAATCTCAGAACCATGCCTGGGAACAATTTGAGAAACTGCTGACACAGGCCAAAAATATGCCAGAAACTTCTCTAATAATTTAAAACTATAGAAGATTGACTTGCAGGGCCTGGGAATATTCCTTCACACTGTAAATTTATGGTATAAGTGTAGCCTGTAGAGATGAAGGCAATGTAAGGACCTATAGAAACTAGGATAACTGATCTATACTGGGAATCTGGACCACTCAATATAGTGAGTCAATTCACCCAATTATGTACAACCCTACATAAAGTTTATGTCTTATTAAGTACGTTGTCCTAGAAAACATTTCACATGGTGAAGCATTAATTTATTATTTCCCAATTATTCCATAGTTAATTTTAAAGTACAATTTCGTTAGGCTCAAGGAGAAGAAATGCTGTCTTTATAAACCAGGGATTGGCAGATAACACGAGGGTATATCACAGCATTGGGAGCAATTAGCTTCACTGAAGCTAGATGCAATTACAGATGTTAGGATCAGTGAGCTGAGATGTTTTTCCACTTACACATTTGGAATATGTTTGAAAGTTTAGTTTTTAATTTAAAACCTTTTTACAAACCTCTTTCCTGCATGTTATAGCAGCCTCACTTTGTCTGCATGAGTTTTTAGATGGCTCTTTGTGGGGGAAAATATAGAAAAATTAGTATTCTGACAGGTTCATATTTTTATTATTGAGCATAACAGGTAGTATATGTGCAACAACATCAAATAATTTGCTCCATTAGGATACACGGTACTCCTTGCATGACAATATGCACTCTTGTTCTCTTAAGTATGAGACGTAAAAATTCTTTATGAGCTTACTATATTTAAAGGAGAAAGGAAAAAGCATTTAAACAGGCAAATACTGTATTTCAACTGGCCATGTGTTGTAGATCAAAAAAGACTGAGTTAAACCCTGCAAAGTTAAACCTTTACATCTTCAAACAAAAACAGAATTTTCCTTCTGAGTCTATTACATCGTTTGCCATGTAATGTTATCACTAATAATCATCGTGTGTTAGCAAGAGAGGCCATGAGTAGGTTCATGCAATAGACACTTTGGTAGTTTCTGTTGTTAACAATCTGTCAAATTCAGAGTCCCAAAACCATGCAAAGGAAGAAAGAGAGAGAGAGAAAGAGAGAAAGAAAGGAAGGAGCTAAGGAAGGAAGGAAGGTTGGTTGGTTTAATACAGAGGCACAAATTAAAAGCAGCAAAAAAGAATGAAAAGAGACCAGGGCTCAGGGAGGAGAGATGAAAGTAAAAGAAAAGACAAACATACACAGCTAAGGCCAGAGTGCAAGTCCTTTCAAGTCCTCATTAACCCCACAGTAAAGAGGTTCCTTGTGAACATTTAGCCTATTCATTGAGCTCTGCTTTTTCATTGACAAATGTCAGCTGTGCAACATGTTTGGACGCAGCAGTAACCCTCTAAAACCTCTTTCATAGAGTGCAAGCCAAATCCGCCACTATGTTTTAGCTCCATGAGCAGATGCACTACTGTGAACACTATATTAGACCAGTGTGTGGATGTGAAAATCACACCCATGTCTTTGCGAGCAGCTGTACAAGAACTGGGAAACTAAAATTTCCCTGATTACAACACGAGCAACCGAGTCAGTGTAGTTGTGAGAGTGAAGGATGTACGCTCACTCACAGCTTCTTGCTTTGAAAACCTCCTGGGAGAACATGACCCCCTCATTCATCTTTGAGGGCCTCTGGAGCAGCTGTCACAAAGAGGGACGATGGCACTGCGGCTCGGGACAGCTTCTTTCTTGCAAGCACAGGGTCAGCGTCCAGGCTTTCTCATCAAGTGCTTAAGCATGTACTTAACTTTTAAATTTGTGAGTAATCCCATTAACTTCAGAGTGGCTACTCACAGCTCCGAAGCTCAGCAGAGGACTGGGGTTTTTTGAAAGCCTTGAAGCACAGAGTCTGAAGCCCTTTGAATTTAGAAAGTCCCTTCCCAGGGAAGAGTTTCAAAAACTCTGCAGATAGGTTTGATATAGGGTGTTATATGATTTAGAAGGGACAGACCCAGAGTGATATTTACAAGAAACTCATAAGAGGTTTTTGTTTACTAGAAGTTCTTTCCTTGCCAGTGGTAGTTAGTTTGTTCTTTCTTCATTTATTTAGGAAGGAAAAAAAAAAGAGGAAAAAAAGGAGGAAAAAAAAAAAAAAGCCAATTATTTAAGAAGGCTAAATGTGTCCCAGCCTAAACTGTGAATTACTTAAATAACAGGACATGTCACAAAACTGACATCAGTGCTTCTTTTCAGTCCCACCCAATGATAATGAGAAGCCATTTGAACAATTTCAGCAGAGCAAAATAAACAAAGATTTTGTGCAGACCCTATCAAGAGCTCGATCCAACAAACCTGTAGTCAGCCAAATAGCTCTTTGTCAAACTAGAAATCCCTCTGATATTTCCTTATTCAGCAAGTAGGGAATGTTTGGATTACTGCAGTAATGTGCATGTACAGGATGGGGTTAAAGAAATCAGTCCACATTTCTCCTCTTTATACCGATTGTCACCACACAGAAGAGCAGACCCTATCAAGAGCTCGATCCAACAAACCTGTAGTCAGCCAAATAGCTCTTTGTCAAACTAGAAATCCCTCTGATATTTCCTTATTCAGCAAGTAGGGAATGTTTGGATTACTGCAGTAATGTGCATGTACAGGATGGGGTTAAAGAAATCAGTCCACATTTCTCCTCTTTATACCGATTGTCACCACACAGAAGACA
>NW_009227189.1:0-13711 GCF_000690835.1 Fulmarus glacialis | reverse complement strand
AGATACCACTTTTGTGGTAGGGTAGGGAAAAAGGCAAGAACATAACAGGGAGAAATTCTGCACAGTTCAGCTACTATGAATACTCCCCAATTATTTTATTAGCAAATAATACAAAGAGAACAACAGGGGACAATGAAAACATTCCCAAGAAAAAGAATAGGAAAATGTTATTTGTAATGAGAAAAACGTAGGCAGAGCACTTGGAAGAACAGTTTTCAAGGAAACCCCTTTTTACAGAGACAAGAAGCAAATGAAACAAGGCTCTGAAGTGGAAGCATATGTGCTCACCGAGGGGAGCTGATGTAATTGGTAAGCGGAGCTTGGCCTCCTCCAGAAAACCACGTCTTTGTGGAGGATGGCAGAGGGTGTGTGGCAGGCAGCAAGGGAGGGGTGCGAGAGGGAGCTCTGTTTACAGCTGAGGTGACGTAGGCGGCTTGGCTACTGCTCTCCGTGGAGTCCACACCGATATGCGAAAGTCACAGCACAGGGTGGACTCTTGGTAACCCCCCCTAGACAAGAAAGGAGTTGTTAGTGCAAAGAACTAAAGTTTGGGGGAAGACTTTCAATAATGGCCCATGGTTTGGGGGATTGTGTTAAGAGAAATTTTTGAAAGCAGGGTGTCTATAGGCATTTTATTGGTGCAATTACACCCATCTCTGTGCCCAAAAGTGCCTATCCCATGGGAGATACTCCTCAGACACCTTTTTCTGAAAGAACAAGCTACAGCCTCCTCTCCACCATGTGATACGGTTGTAACTACTGCCACAGCTAAACACAGGCAGTTGGCATGGCTTGTCACTGGTCTGACCCCCTCAAAATGGCAAGTGTGGCTGTCAGTCGTCAGTGCTTCTGAGCCTGGAGCCTGCGGGGCTGGACTGTGGCAGAGCCCAGGCAAAGCAAGTGCATCCAGGTGATCGGTGCAAGCCGGTACTTTTGGAAAAGGGAGCCCCTTGGCAACAACCCCTCGTGGCAAATCTTGTCTTCCAGGTGAGTCAGTGACTGTACATCCCAGCCTGGACGTCCCAGCCTGGCCACCAGGCAGCCCCTTGGAGGCTTCCTGCCCTCACAGCTGCAGACAGTCAGTAACGTCCTTCCACTCTGTACATGCAAGGTACACTTTCTGGCATGTGAATTTGTCCTTTCTATTTATTTCATTCTGTCTCCTCGGATTTTAGCCCTCAAAATAAACAACTTCACTATCCTTTGGGCTCTAACAACATTCCTTGAGGACTGTTGGTATTACAGAGGTTTCCATCACCATAAAGGCAAAAGCAGAGGCTCAATGCAATGAAAAGGTTAATTGATGTCAGTATGTTTTGGAGAGGGATGCTAGGAAGGAGGAGTATGCGGTTACAGCAAATAACTGAGACAAAAGATCCAAGCTCTTTCCCCATCTGTGCAGCAGTCCTCTTGCATGAGTTAGGGGGAGCCACTTATGTCCTCTGCTGATGTTACTGCTATTTTGCTATGTATCTAGAGATGGCCGTCTGATCGTGGCCATGTAATTCTAGGTGTCGTCAGCACAGCATGAAAGGATGTGAAATTATCGCTGAATCTGAGTGAGGAGGAAGGAAAAGTGATGGACATACCAGGCAGAGCAGAAGGATATAGATACTACTTTGGATCAGAGCACCCAGCAGAGAGCACAGACCACCAGCCGCTACTGAGCATTACAGCAGAGGTGAGATTTAAAGAGACAACATAACAGACTGGGGGAACTGGGGAGCCCTTCTTGTGCATAGGATGCAGCAGGGGATACGATCCAAACTTTTTAGAGAAAATTACAGTGGCAGGTAATGAAAAGTGGAAAAGCAGGCAGGGGGGTTGACAGCAGCATGCTAATAATATTGTTGGCATATATTCTTTTCAAGTTCCAGCTGTAATGGCTGAAGCAGTTACATCCCCAAGCGTTCTCTCCACTCCTCACTTCCCAGCTAATCTAGGACATCGCCTCCTCAGATGCAGGGACTGAATAGCTCTTGGAGTGTCTCCTTCAATTATTCTAGTCAAAGCAATCTTGCTTAGTAAAAGTGTGTTATTCTAGTCTAAGCTAGGCTGGCTTGATTTAAATAAAATCTATGGCATGAACAAAGAGCCATTTAACTGGCATTTCTGAGAAAGTGGTAATTTTTGATGATGAGGTAGCTGTGAGTGTCTGGGCTTTGTGAACCTTTTGCTGGTACACCTAGAGAGCATGGATCTATGGCCTAAGAGAGGACAGGCAGGTTGGGATATAGCATTTATAGCCTATGAGAGGGTAGGCAGGTAAGACAGATAACATTTAAGTAGTGGCACTAAAAAGATTAAGGCTTTACTGTACTTCTCTAGCTGGAAAGCACTACATGATTACAAAGCATTATTATCCCATTATCATAAGAGCTCACTCAACACATAAGGAAAAATTAATAGTTCACTTTGTGCATTTCATTTGCCTGTTTATAGTGAAACCTGGCTGCTTTAACTCCCCAAATGTTTAGTATCAAGTAGGTTCAAAGAAAAGTATAACTCCTCAGCAATGAATTTCCTGACTTTGCTCTTTCTGTTTAGAAAAGATGATAAAATGGATTGCAGTGTTTTACAGAATTTCAGTATTTATTACATATCGAAGCTATTGGCCTAGCATTTTAGAAAGATACACAGATTTTTGCCTTCAGATGTCACATAAGAACTTTAAGACTAATCTCAACCAAAGATGCTAATTTGCCCAAGTAGTTTCACAACTGTCTGGAGTCTTAAACCTTTCACACCGGAATCCAGCTCTGCAGGGTCTGCAGAGTATGGGAGCAAAGAAAAAAAGGAAATAAGTGAGCCAGCTAAATAATTTGTATAGTGATTAAAAGAAAGGATTGCAGTGACTCTTAAGCTGATGAAATGAAACACTGCAGGAAGCAGAAAAGCGATAAACAAAATGGCAGAGGTTGTTGAAGACTGTGGACAAGGTGGTGTTACCAAACACCGAGCCCCGAGGCAGACCCTACCCAGCAGCAGAGGCAGTGCTTTCCTTACCCTCCTCTTATGCAGAAGCATTATACTCTGCTAGAGTTTCTCAAACATTTACAAAGCATGTTTCCATCCTTCTCCACGTGACAGTCCCTCCCCAAGCCCACTGCAGCTCTGTTCCTTCAGGGTGAGAGAGCGAGAGGGGTGTTACTGCTGGTTGCACACACTGGGTGCTCTCCTCCCTGCCCCTGCCAGAACTGAGTGCTGACAGCAACTAAAGGTGGTGTAGTTAGCAATTCCCTTGCTATTGCAAGCACTGACAGCCAATACTTACAGCCTATTCTCATTTTGCTTCTCTGAAGGAACTGAGCTACTGCTGACTTCTGCTGTCTAAAATTTCATGACCCTTTTGAATGCTTCCGTGATCTTCAAGGGGTTCGTGACCCTGATTGAGAAACATTGGGCTATTTCCGTAAAACACCATTATTGTTGCATGGATAAATATTCCTGTGTTCTGTAGTGCACTAACAGTTTGAAATGGGCACCTGCAGCTGTAAGACACTGGTGATAGACCTGCATGACCCTGTTACTACACACTCTGGCACCCCAGAGAACATCATGTATCTACCTCTGTAGCCACTGATCACAGATGCTGTACAACATCCTGTCATTCTAAAGGGAATTTAGCACCTGAAAACATAAAACCTTCTCGGCACCATTCAGTTTCACTGCTGGGGCAGAGGGAGCCCCAGTCTGAAAGAAAAATGAAAGAGAGTCATGTGCTGTGACCACAGCATAAGATGCACAAGCACATGGACTACATCATCTAGTGTCAGCTGGAAAGCTGCAGACAGCCCCCTGGGCCCTCCAGACATCTGCATTTGCATTACCCTGGTTGACTCCTTCCTTTACCTGGGACAGAAGCGGGTCCTGCTGTTGATGTGCGCAGCGTTGGCGCTCCTCATCCTGCCATGGAGATTTTCCATTTGGAGATTGCTCTGTGCCAAATGGAAAATGGAAAGGTAAAAACTCATAGGAGAGCAGTATCAATCTGCAAAGGCATCTGATGGAGAAGAGTGAGAGGAGAAAGGAGCAGGAGACTCGCTAATGTCTGATACAGAAAGATTAGGAATAAAATTCTGGATGTCAGTCCAAAAGCCATGCACACGGAGGTTACCTCTTCTAACTCACGGGCACCCGAATTTGTTTATTGGATATGATCATCTGAAGGTGATACGAATTTATGTATCCAAGGAAAGATGACACATCCCCTGCAAAATGTCTGTAGAGAATAGCGAGAGAGAAAGCCAGAGTCTCTTCCAGAGAGCAATTCAGCACAGAAAAGGAGTGGTAAATAGGAGAAAGGTCTCTGGTTTGATTCACAGATCCCAGCATAACTGGAGAACCCCTGTATTGCAGTAACAGGCTTTGGACTCAGTCTTGCGCCATTCAAGTCCACCAAGCAGTTTTGAGCCCTGGGAGGATATTCAGACAAGGCATGCAGACAGGGCAAGGCAGTCAGCCTTGGATTTGGTCCCAGCTTGACCTCTGTGCTTGATTTTAAGCAGCCTGTGAACAAACATTTACTACAGTAACAGCAAACAAGGGAGTCTCTGTAGGTGTAAAGCTGGGATGCAAATTACAAACATATGTAAATTGAAATCGTTTAGGTTAATTTCTTGGTACTGAATTCAGTGACTAAGTGCTTATTTCAGAATGCTCATTCCATGCCTTGAACTACTGCTTTGTCCAGCTCTTCAGTGGCAGAAAGCAATTTAGCATAATCCTTCTACTGTAATGTCCAGTTTTTCCACAAAGATTACAGATGAAACCAAAAGGCCTCGTTCTAAAGAAGGCTTACTGCTTTGCAAAGCTGGCCACTGTGTGTTTAACTGGACCAGAATGGCCCATTGGAGAACAGAGGGAAATCTCACATTTGGGAGGATGCGATGGAGGAGTCCTGGACAACCCAAACAATCCTTGTTTGCCAAACAATGTGTGTGAGGCTTAAAAAATGATGAATTCGAAACACATTTCCCACTTCACAACAATTGGAAAATACCTTTCAATCAAATGAATAATAAAACTCACTTCCCGAAACCGGTGAGGCTGATTAGCATCTAGCTTAAATCACTGTAATGCTGCTCGCATGAATGTAGCTGCACCCACCAGCTGATATCATCTGAGGATCTGGTCCAGGAATCTGCGTAAGGGAGAGTGTAAGATAATGATGGGAGACCTTTAAGTTTTTGGCACACAGGCTTAGCTGTTAATCTTGTCAAAATCTGTTCCCTTACCTCTTGTATTGCACTCAGCTTGAAATACCATGAGTTTATTTTTTCTCACGGTATTTCTGCTTCCATCTTTGACTTTTTTTGACTTCCAGCTGAAATCTTGATGTTAAAAGAGGCACCCAAATTATTTTTAAATGTGACTTTTTTTAAACTCAGAAATATTGCTGTGTTATGGGGATGAAAATTCAAGTTTTTGTTAATTTTACCCCAATTATTCAAACATTAATAGTGAGAGGCTATGTTTCTTTAGAAAAATAAAGTGATGAGGGCTATTTATTTAGAGAGGTATTCAACATTATAGGCCTTGGCCTACCTGAGATGTGGTTCATGCAAGTGGGATATTCGACCTTTTGTTGAACTACTCTTGCAAAGTACGTAAAGGAAGATTTAATCAAAGATTTCCTGGTTTTCATAAATGAATTTAAGTTACCAAAATCCAAGGCTCTGTAAGTTAGTGGAGAAGAGGTTACTGTTTGCAGTCACAACTTTAATAAAGCTCTTTGAAAGTACATGTAAGTTATTAAATCCACTTTAAAAACTGGAAAATTTGATAAAATTTGGGGGAGGGGGGGGGACATTTAGTCTGTTTCACTCTGCTTTCAGTGGTGGGTGATGAAATTACTTACGTGGCTTTCTATTCCCATCCCCAAGAAGATCTGTAACTTCCCAGAACAAAGCTGGAAGAGGTGGCTTTACTGTACTGGAGTGAACTTTTTCGCTGGAAAAGTTGAGCTAACTCAGAACTGGTTCCTCTGGCCTTTTGAGCTTGTGCAAGTAGGAAAAGCCATGATTTAAATGTGGAGGGAATGGTCCTTTGAAGCATATGTACTGTACACAGGCCACCCAAATACCCAAATCTCTTGGGAGTTCACCCACTCCGTAGTTCCCAGAGTGCTAGCAAAGTGTTTTTCAGTATTATCATTTTTTTTAATCATTGTGCAGTTGCCCTGGAAAGGATATGATGTGGTTTAGGCTGTTTTTAAAAAGCTTATCTTGGTTCTGTCCACTCCAGCTGGCCCCAGCATTTCACCAGAACTCAGCCAAATGTATTTGCATCCAGTTGTAAGATCTGTCAAGACTGTAAGAATTTAAGGGTAGGAATCAAGTCAAGCTGGCTTGGGGTGAGCTTGGAAAAATGGCTGAGTTTATGTTCCCCCCATGCTGTAACTCAGCTTGCTAAAAATACAACTACTGGGGTCACGGTAGTTTATTTACCATAAAGAAAGCAGTTAAGGATGTTGACTTACTGTAGTGGTTTAACCCCAGCCAGCAACTAAGCCCCACACAGCCCCTCACTCACTCCCCCCTGGTAGGATGGGGGAGAGAAACAGAAGGGTAAAAGTGAGAAAACTCGTGGGTTGAGATAAAGACAGGTTAATAGGTAACGCAAAAGCCGCGCACGCAAGCAAAGCAAAACAAGGAATTAATTCACTCCTTCCCATCGGCAGGCAGGTGTTCAGCCATCTCCAGGAAAGCAGGGCTCCATCACGCGTAACGGTGGCTTGGGAAGACAAACGCCATCACTCCGAACGTCCCCCCCTTCTTCTTCTTCCCCCAGCTTTATGTGCTGAGCATGATGTCATAAGGTGTGGAATATCCCTTTGGTCAGTTGGGGTCAGCTGTCCCAGCTGTGTCCCCTCCCAGCTTCTTGTGCCTCCCCAGCCTACTCACTGGTGGGGTGGGGTGAAAAGCAGAAAAGGCCTTGGCTCTGTGTAAGCACTGCTCAGCAGTAACGAAAACATCCCTGTGTTATCAACACTGTTTTCAGCACAAATCCAAAACATAGCCCCATACTAGCTACTATGAAGAAAATTAACTCTATCCCAGTCAAAACCAGCACACTTACAAACGCGGTAGGATACAACCCAGCCTACGGCAACAGCTATCACCCCCAGC
The DNA here is from genome assembly GCF_000690835.1 of Fulmarus glacialis. Lineage (NCBI taxonomy): Eukaryota > Metazoa > Chordata > Aves > Procellariiformes > Procellariidae > Fulmarus > Fulmarus glacialis. The sequence continues at coordinate 6,581 of NW_009227189.1, read as the reverse complement.
TGTGGTAGCTTCCCCACCTCTCCCTCCCATGGCCACTGCAGCCTGCAAGCCTGAACTATGCATGAAGTTGCTCCTAAATGATGTGCGGGCGGTGTGCTGCCCCAGCCCTGTGACTGGGGGGGCAGTTTGACTTCTTAATTCAGTGAACTACAGGTGTTCATTTCTACCTGTGATTTGCCCGTTCTTGCCAAAAAAGGTGGCAACAGACAAGAGTGAGGTATCCAGGGAGGGAGCTGGAGACCACAACCGCCTCAGCTATCAGTGTTTCATCTGCTATGTCTGTATGTCAGCACCTGAAACCTAATCTGGGCTCAGCCAGCTCGAGTTGGCACAGCCTAATCTAAACTTCCAGCTCTGGCTAGCTACTGCTAATGAATCATGCTGGGCAGATTTCAGAGCTTTGCAAGAGAGGTGGCTCCTGCAGCTGAGCCAACGGCGTGGCCAGTGGGCCACCACGGTTGGGACCATCGGCTTAATTGGCCCTTGAGCATGTATTAGTGCTACCAGCTCTGGGCTGGGTGAAGGTGGATGCCTTTCCTGTCCTCCTGCTTGTATGGAGCAGCTGGTAACTGTGGGGAGAAGAACAGAGAAGGTGGCTGCAATGGCAAAATATCTCCTAACGCCCCGCTGCAGTTACACAGACTTTGTAATCGATCTTCAGACACTTCCCCTAATCTAGGCAAAACCTGAGCTGTGCATTTTTCATGTCCAGCTCTCAGCTGGACTCTCCATAAACTACCACTGTCAGAGTGCATTTTTATCATAACTATTGTTTGATAACTGCATCAACCTTTATTTTCCAAAGATGGGACATTTAAAATTAGCATGGAGTTTCCTCTCATATTTACTGGGACCATTTTGGAGTCACATACAGGAGGACCAAGAAAATGAAGCAGCAAAACACCCCCTTGCCCTAACTTGTCGGGACAGTTTGAGTCCTGAGACTAAATTTTCTCCTTAAGGGATTCTTATTTCCTTTCGGATTATGAATTGAATATGTACAAAAGAAAAAGAAAAGAAAGAGAGAAAGAAAAAGAAAGAAAGAAAGAGAAAGAAAGAAAGAAAGAGAAAGAAAGAAAGAAAGAAAGAAAGAAGCTAAGCTGTTTCTTTCAGTTCTAAACAAGCAACTACTTTAATGACAGTGCTTATAAAAACAATATTATGTTAAATTATTTAGTATGTTTTATTTAATAAAAAGGAAAAAGGAAGATGAAATAGGGCATTGAGGAAATTCCTCTTTGTTTATTTTTGTCTCTGTAGTGGTTCATTTTACCCACCAGTGTTTTTTCTTCATTGCAAGCCCCCCTTCTCTCCTGATTGAAAACAGACTCTCTAATAAAAATGGTTTAAGATCACAGTGATAACTTCAATTCAAGAACATGAATAAAAAGCACCCTTGCAGGAAAGACCCCATCTGCTCACATATGATGTTAGGAAGGGAGTGCATAATGCAGAGTAGTGATTGCTACCAGGTGTAAGATTATTCAGGTCCTCCACATATAGTTTTTAATCTATATGGCCACTTAAAAAAAAGAGGGATTCAAGTATCCTATAAAACAGGTCCTATGTTTTACATTTGACCTCTTCCTGAACATCAACCTTATTAAAAACAAATAAAAAAATGTCCTGAATGGAAGCTGTAGTTTGATCTGGAGCTTATGGAGGCTGACAGCAAACCTGCCATTGCTTTTAGCGGGGCAGGAGCTGGCCTCTGCTTCATTCAGAAAGAGACCCTTATCAAGCTGCCTTGCAACGATCACTCCACAAGTGGTTTCTATTTCATTTTATTCTAATCACCTTACAGAAATATATTTTTCACCAAATTGAAAGCTTGTTTTCCCTGAAGCCCTGGAAAGGATTAGATAGCATTACATCAGACATTTCAAACAGTAAATTGTGAACTTGGAAGAAGCACTTCAAAGCATGGTTATGTGAAGCTTCAAGTGCCCGGGCAGAACAGCAAAGCTGAAACAATCGCAATCTCTGCAGCTGAAAGCAGTGACTCAGTGAGTGTAAGCCACGAATCCCATTATTTTAATCTAACATGTATATTATCATGGGGTTTAAAATCCATGTCTGATATACTGTGCTAGCTGCTGTAAGAATGTATAAAACAGAGCCTAGATTCCAAGACAAAATGTGAGCAGGATAAAAGCAGGTTAAGAGCAGAGATGGCAAGACTCTGCACAATTTTTGTAATAACTGCGGTAACTGGAATTATGGAAGGCATGATTTTTTTAGCCAAAATAGTTAAATAATAATAAAAATCTAGTATAGAAACAAATGAACATATATGAAAGAAACCTTTGTCTTGTAGAGTTTGTAAAGTTACCTGAATCCACAGGAATAAATTAAATTGGAATAATTACTTTTCTATCTTTTTAAAGCCTCTTCACTGGGTAGAAGTCAGGGATAAGGGTTTGCACTGCCTTAATTATACTGGTACAAGCTGGCTAAGGGCCTCTGCCTATTCATACAAAACACGTGCCACTTTACCTGCATGGGGATTCCCTTTTGCCCCCAAATGAGGCATTAGTGAGCTAGTGGCCACATTTCATTGCTTGCCAAGCCATTGTCAGGAGGCAGAAATATATGCACTCAAGGAAAAGCTTGCTTTGGGGGTGGTTTGAAGTGAGAGGAAGAGGCAGCTCACCAGGTTTTGACAGAGAGCTTTTCATCAGAATGGTTTTTCAGGGGAAAATTATTTTGCGCTGGGTTTGTTTGTTTGTTTGTTTGTTTTACATCAAACACAAATAATTAATTTCAGCTCACTGTGGGAGTGATTTCTACCAGTTTCCTCTGTGCTCTTTGCTCATTGCTCTCCCTGGGCTGGGTTCCCCAAGGGCCATAGCTACCAGTGATTTTCATAGCATCCCACTGCAGTTTGGGAGGGCAACATCTCTGTGCAGAACAGGAGCTACTCTGTGGCCAAGGAGCCTCCTATTTGTCAAGCAGCAAAAAGCACACCCAAGTGATACTGCAAAAGCTTTTCTGAGTTGGACTTTTTGGCTTTAAGCTGAAAAGAATCAATCAAAGATTTTGGGTTTGGAATGAAGGCTGTTTTCAGTCACAGGAAGTTCAAACAGAGTTTTTCCTAGATAGTCTGTATCCATGGAAAATATTTATTAAAATTTCTCCTAAAAATACTTTTCCTTAGAAGTCTTGAAGTATATGTATACCATTTTATGTTTTTCCCATTGCTATATGTTTGATATCAAGCCTGGCTTATGTTCTTCATTAAACTTGGACCAGAGATGCTAGATTGTTTGCCCACAGTCATACCAGAATGTCTGAGAATGACATTTGGATTCACTCCAGGTTATTAGGATGAATATACTGGCTTTCTGACAAAAATAATCTTCCTTGGCTATATAGTTCGCATACTTACCTTCCCTACCCTATGCGGTATAGCTGTGTCCCTGCAGCCCTGTGACCCATGTCTCATAAGCACTCATCTCCCAAAAAGATGGTTCAGGCAGGACATTGAGGACTGTAAGGAATTAAAGCACTTACCATAGATGCGTGCATGGAAGTTAACTGTTTTGCTAATGGTGGTAGGCATCAAACCCTCACATCCAGTCCAGCCACAGGCAGCAGCTTTGGCTCAGTAGCTGCTGGGTTGATGTTGCAGCCACTGTGAATAGGTCGCCAGATTGCATACTCAGCCACTGCATGGTAAATTAGATCAAACGTATGGGGAGTAGCTTGTCTGATATAGACTGACACTCTTATACCTCCCCTGCCTTATAGCTCCTACCTGACTTCCATCACAGGACCCACTGTATTCCCAATCTCCTCCTGTACCCAATACCGCAATCTCACCTCCCCTCCACTTACAACACTCTTTTCCTCTTCCATGCTTCTCCCTCCTGCAAAACTCACCTCTCGTATTTAATATTCTCTAGATTTTACCTTTGCGACCCCCACCTTCACTCTCAAGCCCATATCCTTCTCAGTTGTTCTTTGGCACCTCCTAAGACATCTCACAGGCACCCAGCCCACCGTCATCCCCTGGAGCCACCCAACACGAAAAGCCTGGGTCCTTAGAGGCAGCAACACTCACAGTCCTGCCCCTACAGAGACTGTCACAACAAGTCAGGGCAAAGGAACAAGTTTTAAGCAGCTCATGGTGACAGCCAACTATATTGTGTGCTGGATAAAGCCTACTGCCTGAGTGCTATGCAGGTTTATTGTGGACTATGCTGTCTCCGTGGGCTTGGGCAATTAAATATTGTGTATCCCACACTTCCTCGTTTGTGAAACAACTTCAGGAGGTTATTCAGCATGACCTATGCAAGATGGAGCAACCTGAAGAGCTATGGAAATGCTAAGTTGTTACTATAACCAGTGAGTAGGTGGACCAGAATTATGTGATTGTGGCTGTGTTATTCAATGATTTATTGCTACCAAACAGGCAGCCTTTATTTTCAATTAAATGCACATCTGTCCCTTATCTGCCCTCTCTCTCAATAAACCTTGACTACCAGCTGTATTGTAAATGCCTGTGAAACAGAAGATGAAGAAGCCAGGTGGCTTCTAGGATGGGAGGATGAATAAAAGAGACAGATCATGTGAATTATCTAGCTGAAGCAATAAAATGTAAGTGACCCAGGAACGTCCTGTGTGTCTGGTTTTGGACCATAAAGTCTGCCTGGAAAGGATGCCATTTATCTGCATTAGTCCCTGTAGCAGGCTTAGAAGTCTTTGCAGGCTTGAAGCTGTGTCGATCTATCATTGCTACTGTAACCTTAAAAGCAAAAGGCCTAATGGCAAAAGCATCAAGCTACAAGCGGTACGAAATAAAATACTATACTTGTACAAAGGGGGAATTAATTTCAATTCCAAATCAGTAGCTGTGCTTGTTGCTGTAAAAATATTTCAATTGTGTTTTTCTATTAAATATTCATCAGTCCATGCAGCAGCTCTTTGGCTCACCGTAGAGTCACTTGCTACCGTCTGCATCTCCAATACATGTAGGTCTGGGCTAAAAGCCCAACTAATAAATGTTTTAGGACCAAGAGCTTAGCAAAAACACTGGAGGAAAGGGCCTCTGTCACAGCCAGCTGTGATTCTGTATGGCACGTTTAAAATTCATATGTGAATAACTGATCAGATGGATTAACTCTGGCTTTTCACTTCATATACCCAGAAGGCAAATTTATTCCATTGTAAGCCATAATGTCTTCTAAAATAAATAAATAAAAAAAGCCACAGAAGGTTGTGGTCCTTGTTCAATTAATATTTTGCTGTTAAATATTTGTAATAAACAGCCAAAATGCAGAGATTCTGTCACGACTAGGTAGAACTACTTCAGTTCTCATCATAATGGATAAAGACTTACCATTGATCAAGATGTTGATGGTTGCTGCGGGACCAATGCTTACCAAGGGGAGTATATTCAGTCCAGGCAGACCAAAAACAGTCCAAATGTGTAACAGAGAGATTTAGAAAGGCTAAAGAGCTGAAACTTGTGAGAGGTGTGGATGGGGAAGGAAAATGTAGCCAGTCAAAAATGAATTGAAATTTTTTGTTGAAAGGACTTTGTGAATGGCCAAAGTGATGCAGTTCCACAATCAAGAAAAAGGAAGGTGTCTATTAAAATCTGGTAGGACATAAACACAGATGTTAAAATATACAGCAAGCTAAATGGAAAAGACAATTTATACACTTGCAGATACACTCCTACACAAAGCTAAAGCTATTACAGAGAAAACTATGCTTGGTAGGATTAGGGACAATAAGTACATTAAGAGTATTGGTAATAAAACAAACCCTAAAGGTGACATAAGGCTATTACTAGTCAAAGATGGTAACCTTATTAATACTGCTGCAGACAAGACATGTTCAATAAATATCTATTCTGTACTTAGAAAGCACAAGATGAGTTTATATCTTAGGAGAAAGATGACAGATTTTCCAGGCCATTAGTAGCAGAAGACAACATTAGGCAGCATTTTCTAGAGATAAATATTTTAATGCAAAAGCTCAAATAAGAGTCACCCCAGGGTCCCATGAGACCTGGCTAAAGTGGTCTCTGGCTTGCAGATGTTCATTTTTAACACATTTTGGAATACCAGGGAAATACCAGGGAAGACAGCTAATATTGTGTCCCCATGGAAAAAAGGGAGTGGGGGTGACAAGAATAGGCTGGTGAGTCTGACATCAACACCAGGCAAAAATATTTGGGGCTCCCTCTCCCCCTTTTTCTCTCCTGACCTCGTTTCTTTTTGGACACCAGCCCAGTGCCCTTGAAGCAACCTTCTGTCCTCCTATGCATCAGGCGCTGAGACTGGTTCCCATTGAGGTCTCTGCGAGGCTAAATGGCATTCCAGTACCCTCCCTGCTAAATACGTCCCATTGCAATGGAGCACATGGTCCCCAAAAGGACTTGGGGAAGCAGCTGGCCTGCTATGTGACAACAGCACACAGGAGCTGGGAATCAGCCAAGGGGCAAGAGTACCAGCTGATGGATTTAAATAGGGTCCCAGCCCCGAGGGATCAGTTTCCTGGGAGGGAAGGTCCTGAAAGCCATAGACTGCAGGGGCTTTTCCCTGGAATAGAATAGAATAGAACAGAACAGA
>NW_009227188.1:0-2064 GCF_000690835.1 Fulmarus glacialis | reverse complement strand
TAACTCTATCCCAGCCGAAACCTGGACACCTCCAGTGGCCCCGTACCCTTCCCTGCTCCCCCATGGCAACTGGGACAGCTCCAGGCAGCGAAGGCCTGCAGGGCAAAGATGGAGGTAGATAGAGGTACCTGGACAGAGGGATACAGCAAGAAACAATGGGATAAAGATCCGGAAAATGGGAGACAGAGAAAAAGACCAGGAGCAGGAGAGAGGAATAAAGAAACCAAAAAAAGGACAGGGAGAAAGACAGAGATGGAGAGGGGAAAAGCAGCATTGGGGGCAGGACAGAAAGATGGGGAAAGGAAAAACAGGGATGAAGAGCAGGAGAGAGGAACAGAGAGACAAAGAGAGAAAAGGAGAATGACAGAAAGATAGATAGATCAAGACAGGGCAAGGAGCTGGACAGAGAGAGAGAAAGAGGGACAGGGAGAAGGACAGAGGGATAGAGAGATATAGGAAAAGTGACAGGGAGCAGGACAGGAGAATAGAGAAAGAGAAAGAAGGGTAGCAGGACAGAGGGACTGGGAGAAAAAGAGAGGGACAGGGAGCAGGACAGTGAGATAAAGAAAAAATACAGGTATGGAGCAAAACAGAGGGATAGAGAGGGGAAAGGAGAGGAAGAAGGACAGAGGGATAGACAGCAGAAACAATGTGACAGGGAGGCAGACAGAGAGATAGAAAGAAAATAGGGACAGGAAGGAGGACAGAGGGACAGGAAAAAGATAGGGACGGGTAATAGGACACTGGGATAGACAGACAAAGAAAGGGACATGCAGGACGACAGAGAATTGGAGAAAGAAGACGGGGACGGGGATCAGCAGAGGGATAGAGACAGAAAGAGACAGATGGGTACCAGGACATAGGGACTGAGAGAAAAAGACAGGGACAGGGAGCAGGACAGAGAGATGGAGAAAGAAAAAAGAGGGTCGGGGAGAAGGACACCGGAACAAAGAGAGGGGCTAGAAGAAGAACAGGGAGAAGGGCTAGAAGAATAACAGGGAGAGGGAGCAGGGCACAGGGACAGAGAGACAAAGAGAGGGATGGGGACTAGGACTGAGGGATAGAGAAAGAGAGGGACAGGTAGCGGTATGGAAGAATATAGAGAAGAACAGAGGTACAGGGAAGCAGAAAAAGTGCCAGAGAAGGAAAGAGATGGTTGGGGAGTCGGATAGAGAGTCGGGGAGCCAGGCAGAGGGATGGAAAGGCAAGAGAGAGATGTAGGGATGAAGAACAACGCAATAGAGAGATGGAGGCAGGGAGAGGCAAAGAGGCGGTCTGGAATGTGGAACCGTAGGGGATGAGGAAGAGGGCAGGGAGGGACCGGGGTGCAGAAGAGGGAGACATGCACCCAAGGGCCCAGAACTCACTGCAGCTCCCTCTCTCAGCTCTGGCTGAAGAATTTTACAATTCAGACACTTCTCTCTTTTTCCTCTCTCTGTCTTGCCCATCCTCTTCTGTAGCTCCAGTCACTTGACTGCCATCCACCTAAGGACTATCTTGGTGTCTTATAGCTCTTAAAACACAAGGCTTCATAAGTACCTGGTGCAACACACAAATACATGGCTTTATCATACTTTTGGTTACATACAGCCCCTGGGTTATACTTCGGTGATCTAGTCTGCTGAGGACTACTAATAGGAATTCTTGCTCACCCAGAGAGACAGCGTTTCTCATCTGCAGATAGAGACAGCTTCCAATTCAATCCACTTCATTTTATTCTTCAGCTGGTTTACCTTTTTCTAGTCTCTCCAACTTCAGCCACGACAGCTACTCTAAAATCATAGAATCATAGAATAATTTGGGTTGGAAGGGACCTTTAAAGGTCATCTAGTCCAACCCCCCTGCAATGAGCAGGGACATCTTCAGCTAGATCAGGTTGCTCAGAGCCCCGTCCAACCCGACCTTGAATGTTTCCAGGGATGGGGCATCTACCACCTCTCTGGGCAACCTGTGCCAGTGTTTCACCACCCTCATTGTAAAATATTTCTTCCTTATATCTAGTCTAAATCTACCCTCTTTAAGTTTCAAACTGTTAGCCCTTGTCCTGTCGCAACAGGCCCTGCT
>NW_009227187.1:0-922 GCF_000690835.1 Fulmarus glacialis | reverse complement strand
CCCTCCCAGGACCAGTTGCCGACGTGGCACTTTGTAGGTTTGGGCCAGTTACTCCCATTGCCATGGCAACCCAGAAGTTGAGCCGGGTGCTGCATCCCCCATCCCCGCCCAGCCGCCCCGGGGTGCGTCACCCACCCCCCGCTCCCCTCTCGTGTCGTGACCCCCCATAGCAGCTTTCGGGGTTTTGGAGCGGCACTGAAAAGGGACTGTGAAAAATGACTTTCGAATAGAGCATGTTCCCTGCACGGGCTACATCTGGGAAGTCATAATCTTAATATGAACATCTTTAAATATCCTTACTAATGGGCTCATTCTTTAATTTCCTGAAGCAATGACAGTTTCAACAGACCCTATATCACAGCTAAGATGGGATCTGTCACTGAATGGCTGAATTATATTTCATCCTTTATTTTTATCAGCTCCACTGACTTATTTATTACATTTAGAGTCTCGGCTGGCTTTTGTCTGGCCTGTACTTTGGTGCTGCTCATAGAGGGAAAAAAAGCCATAGTTTATAAAGCCATTTTCACAGCGTCCCCATAATTTTAGGCCATGCCTGAGGCTTCATTTTGAATGAAACTCTGTAGATAAACTGTTATTCATGGTGATGCCTGTGACGTCCTTGGCAGCCCCCAGAGAACGCTGCCTGCTTATAAAGGGCTTTCCCTCAGATGTATTTTTGAAGAACAAAGGGCAATTTTCCCATCTTTGCAGCAGCAGCAGCCCACGAGGCAGATGCCGCTCAGGGTGTTATCTTGCAGCATTTTGTTATTGAAAATGTAATAAAACCCCGGGCTGCCTGTGGCTGGAGTGCAAGCCCTGGGAATTGCCTCCCGCGCAAGAGCCGGTGGGTTTGCAGTAGGCGGCTGCTCCGCAGGTCGGCGCCGGCCCCGGTCCCAGCCGGGCTGCTGGGCAGCGCCTG
>NW_009227186.1:0-17478 GCF_000690835.1 Fulmarus glacialis | reverse complement strand
TTTTTAATAGTGGTATGCCAGTTGGCCTATTTTTTCCAGTATTTCAGTCGCTGGCATAATACTGAAAAAAATACATTTTTCTTCATTAATTTATCTCTAGTCAGTTATCAATAATTTTCTTCTCATTTATCTAGCTTGATAACAATGGTGAGGGAATAATACATGAATTGCAATCACTGCAGTTGTAAAGAAACCTGTCTCTTTAAAAGGAAAATGTAGATGGCTTACATTGAAAGACTATACTAAAAAGGTGGGTTTTGTGCCTGCAAAATAATGTATAAATAAATGCACTCATATAGGTGATACCATTGGGAAAGAAAAGGTGGAAGCAATTAACCCCGGTCTTTTAGCTACTTAAAGCAATGATTCTGTAGTCTCTCCCACTTTCTTTATCCCCACTACCCTTCAGCGTGGAAGGAATTTTTTAAATGAGTAATGCTTTGAAAATGGTGGCTCAGAAAAAAAGGATTCTTTCCATGCATCTGTATCATGACAACCTAAATTTACACATACCTTGGTATCCATCCACATCCTATAACATACGGATTTCAGCTAAGAAGTTGAACAAATCTTCTTTTATTGTGATCTGTTTAGCAACGGAATGAAAATAATAACTTGCCACTTGAATGAAGTTTCAATCAAGAATAGTTGCTTCGATTACTTTCTGTAAACTGCAAAACCATGCTTCTATCAAACATAAAACACTTCTCTCTCCCTCTCCTTTCCCTTTCTAATGTCAGTGCTAGAAACCAACAAAAACATCTTTACTTTAATAAATATACACATGCATTAAAAAGAAATTGAGAAAGTTATTACTCAAATTTGGAATTAGAATTAAAGTTCAAACTCAATTTTAATTATAATATTTCTTTGACATTTTATTTCACTTGTTTGCTTTGTTTATTTGTATGCCTGATATAGTATTTAAATAATAATTAAAAAAATAAAAGAAGGGAAAATTACTTTGTACTACTCAGAAATCTAGCCTGGTTGATCTTTGCATAAAAATGTATAGATAAAGAAGTATGTTCATTATTCATGTTCCAGTAAGACTCAGTGATTTCTAAAATTGAGTAACCATGGAAACACAATTGGGTAGTATAAGGAAGAAAGTGCAGGGGTAAATTTACAGTTAGTCTTTTAATCAAAAGTTATTATGTGGATTCTGTTTTTACAGTATAATTGAGCTCAGTTTTTTAACTAATCTCTTGCCAGTTTAAGTGTGTGCAAGTCTAATATATATATATATGTATACACATATAATACATATATATGAAACATACTTAGTTGAAATAAATGTTTTATTTACTTTTGTTACAGCCTTCCTACTTTTTTTTAATTTAGTAAATTCTAGCCAGAAAACTTCCCAGCTTCTTCCTGTTCATTTTTGTTTCGTAGAACTCTCTTTTCTAAATTAGAGTTGGAGAACTCTTCCTGAATTATAAGTTAATTTTAAAAAGCATTATGTGATAGAATACTCTAGTAGTCAGAGCATTAGGAGGATCACAGATAGATTAATGGACAAAAGTGTGATAAAAACGTTACAAATGCAAGGTAAAGTTAGTTTCTTTTTACTGTAAATAAAGCATATGTTGTTTTTAATGTGATAAATTGCAGAACTCGTAAGGTTTTGCGTAGTACTTGGCACACATTCCAGTGTCTGTCTTTTATATTGCTTGTGATTGTGGACTGAAAATATGTATTTGCTTTTTTAGAAAAGTATGTCCTAGGTAGTTCTGGACTATGCTATTCATATAATGACCTGCTGGGTAACGTTTTCTCTTCTGTATGTCATTGTGAACTTCAGTCTGCTCTCTTTTCTTAATGTTTTTAATCCACATGTGGATATATCTCCTTGTATGGCAGAAAATGTGTTGAGTTCTGTGGGGTTAATAGCAGCGATTTTTAAAATTATTCTTGTTTTCTCTCCCTGTCTAAAAACCGTAAGATCAAATATGTTAAGCAATAAGGGCGAAGAGAAGATTTTGAGCTTCTGTACTTTAAACTTTCAGAATTTGTAGTTTGTGACTTTCTTTGCGATAAGGGTGCTTGCCTTTCTGTCTAAATTCAGCATTGTTGGGAAGGAGATCTTTCTTCCTGAATCTTTGTTTTTGTCCACATTTCCCGCACTTGTCTTCTCCTGTCACACAGAGGAAATGAAATGGGAAGCTAAGTCCCAAAATGTATTCTCTTGGTTCTGGTGCAACCTCTAAAATGCATCAAATGTCAAGCTATGCCCACTGTGAGCAATTCATGAAGAAATTGCCTCAACATTTTGATCACAGTCAGGCTTTTATTATGAAAGTAGCTGGCATAGAAAGACACCTTTAGAAGTGTGAAAACAAGCAACACAATGAAGTAAAAATGATAAAATTGAGCACAGCGCTGGCACAGTACAGCTGCTGTCCCTGGCAGTAACTGCTGCCTTCAACAATAGTCTATGACTGCCAGGAAAACCCCACTCACTATGGGGAAGTAATTTCTGTTGGTTAACTTTCATTTTAATAGCAAAGAAGAGTTCAATCCAGAATCTCTTGTGTGAAAATCTCTGAACTTTGACAGTTTGTCTGTGTCCATATAACGGTCTTATAAAGCCCCTTTATTTTTAAGATTTACCTACAGGAACACTTTATCCCATCTGGCTCCATAAGTAATTTTCTCTGTATTCTGAATGAATGTTGGTGACAGAGCTTTCCAATCAAAAGAATATATTCAGAACTTTAAGTAAGAAAAAATTAAAAGAAAAAAATAAGAAAAAAAAAAAGAGTTAAGTAGACATGCAAATAATTTGCATTGTAGAAGGTGGAATCGCTTCTTCCTTCCCTGAAGTTTGTTTGGTAGGGGAGACACCTCATTTTTGGTGGAACAATCTATGGTATGGCAATAAAAAAGCACAGGTACTGTCTTAGTTGCTCATAATTTTTCTAGTGAGGGTTTATACACACTTACACTTGCTACCGCCTTCATCTCACTTCTCTCTTCAATCAAGGATTGATTTAAGTCCATCAGATGTCTCGTATCCTTGCAGTATTCTGAAGTTCTGCACCCAGAGTCAACAGACTCAGTAGCTCTTTGCCTATCATGTATAAGCTGGCTCATGTGCTTTATAGTATATAGGGGAGGCACATATGCTGATAAAGTCTAGATCTAACCTGCCTGCTGGCTTAAAACAAGTAAGTGTCCTCATTTGGACTTGGTACTCACTATGGACCCAGTTATCTGTTGCCTGCCACCTCTCATGGTCATTTATAGCTATGTGCAAAGGTATATAGTACTACCATGATTTAAATTCATTTCATCCCTGGCATGCTTATATTACAAAGACTACAAAAAATATGAGGCAATGGAGTATCAAGCAATTGATATTTGTGGTATCAGACCTTCAGTGTTGCAGGAAATTCAAAGTTAAAACTGATGAGTGTCAAACCCTAGAAGGAGCTAGAACCTTTCTTATTTTATTTTAGTCTTCTAATGAGCTTGCAGAGGTGAGGACCAGAAAGCACTCATACTATCCTGAAATAAAGGTTTAATGTAGAGGATCACTTTGTCTCATGAAGGCATTAGGACACTTCCTACTGGAATCATTACATCAAGGAATAAATTGCTACATCATTACAACTCTAGAAATAAAACATCTTTAAAACACCTTAACTATATGGAGCTTGAACTTAGACCTGGATATATTAAAGAAGACAGTAATTTAGATATCTTCACATTTTTTCTTAGCCTGATCTAAGAATTTTTCTTTCCTGTGGTTTTTTCCTTCAGCTGGACTAATTTACCCAAATGTGTTCCTCCTTCCAAGCAGTTGTCAAGTCAGAAACACCCAAGAATTCAACCTCTGTTAACTTCTGCAGCTTTGTAAACATTAATATTTTCTAAATTTTAATTATTTGCATTCCTTTTTTGAAACCTCTGTTACTTACATTTTAAGATTTTTTTTAATTTTTTTTTTTTTCCTGTATTACCATCTTACAACTACTGTCACTCATAGTTTGCGAAAATATGTCCTATTGTGTTTTTTCCAATTTCCCTCTTTTTAAAATGTGTCTCCTGGAAACGTAATGAAAAGATGCCATCATATAGTGTTTCTAATACTTACATTAACCACTACTTTACATTACCTGCTAAAGTCAATAAGATGAAAACCATTCTAGCTTCCTGTTGTAATGGAGTTTGTTCAAAATACAATCCTGTTGTGGTCAAAAGAGAACGTACCACATAAAGAGATACAAGAGCTTATTCTTAGTCTGATTAATATCTTCACAAGCATGTTTGTATCTAAACAAAATGCAAGAAATAGTTATTAGTCCAGTTACAAAAATACAAACACTTAATATCTCATTAATAACACTCTTAAAATGGTTATGGAAATGGTTTTAGAAAAAAACCACCCTAATGGCTTTTCTCTGGTGCTGGGCTCACCCTTCCAGGCTCCTTTTGGGTCCTCAAGTTGATGGTTGATGGCTTCTCCCAGCCTGCAGTGGGTACAGTTGCACAATCACCATCCTGAGGTCTTTGCTGGGAGGGGTGTGATGTTCATGGTGGGAGTCCCCTCCTCCTCAGTCCTGGGACGTGCTTGGGCTTATTTTTACGTGTTTCCTTGCCCCAGAATGCTGCCTTCTGGCTGCTCTCCGCTCCGGGCACAGCTTGTGGCCCTTTACTAGGAATAGCAGAAGTTGTCATTACTGGGCTACAATTTATTTTTAAAAGTGGTTTTGGATAGAGTCAGCTACATTGATTTTGGTGAGGATGGAACTACATCTCCAAGCAAAACATCTGCCCCACTGGTTCAGAAAGCCAGGTTTATATTTCCAAGACATTTTGGATTTTTTGTTCCAGTTTGTGTCATGGTCTGTCTCACCATTCCCTCCAAATATGAGCTCTTTACCCTGGAATTAGCTGAGTAGTTTTAATTTATGGCAGCAGCTTATTTCCTGCAGAACCCAGAGCTGCCTATAAGCACTATCTGCACCATAAGAAATATGAAATAGAAGATGGGAACTGCAAGGAATACTGAAATCCTTCTGAAAGGTGCATGGCAAGTGAAAACAGTGATGTGTGGATGGCTGACAGGACATGGATTTAGGTATGCGAAAGGGAGGAACTGAGGTCAGTGATACAGATATAGGATGAAAGAGGGTGGACAGCAGTTCAGCGCTGCTGAAGCAGTGAAGAGAATGAGTATTTGGGGATGGGTGAGGTGCAGGCTGTTGTTACTGAATCAGGATTTGATGCATGCACGTGTGTGTGTGTGTGTGTAAGGAATCTGCAATAGAGCTGACTAGCAGAAGTTCTCATGCTGTTTCCTTTTTTTAAAGAGTGCTGTGTAAAAGCTGTAGCTTCAGATGCAGCAGCACAGCTTGCCTGATTCTTGATGCCCCATGAGCTTCCTTCCCTATGTAAGATCCACAATTTGTTTTTTTTATTGCTTAATCATATGATAACTCTGCTTAATAGCCCTAATACAGGACGGCAAAGAGTCAGGACAGTAATAGGAAATGAATGGCATTTCTCTGAACTTAAGGGTGAACAGTGGGTCAGTGGAGTCTCCTGTGGAGCAGGCAGAGATATGTGCATATTAGAGTGCATTAAAATTTGATTTTTCAACCTTAAGTTATTGTACATAAATAGTGGTAGAGAAGATGAACAGAGCTAAAAAGTCAGGAGGTAGACTAACCCTTTTCTTAGAACAGTTTTATCTTTTGTAAAGGAAAAGTGTCGTGAGCTGGGGGTCAGTCTTTTGGGGGAGTAGGGGGCAATATGTGACTTTTTGGGGGGTTCTTGAAATAGCAATATTATTTTCATTAAGTATAGTATTCTGAAATACTTTTCCAGGTTCAGGAAAAATGATTCTCATTTACTCGTAAGACTCTTGGTGTGACTTGCATTATTATTGTATCTCAAGTAGAACAGGCTATACTATCTTAAAAAAAAAATATTTGATTGTAGCATTGTGCAAAGAAGTAACTGGTATGTAAAAAATGTATCCTTAATGCACTAACTAATGGCTTGAAGATGATTTTCAAGCCAAAGTGCGTATCTTCTTTGAACCATGTTGTTTTCCCCACTTTTCCAATGCTTACGTAGCCCCTACATCTTGTTTGTAAAGAGGTAGCTTTGGTTTGAAGTTTTGTTTCAAAATGGGAATTATATTGAAATCTCAGAAATTTTCAAAACTGGGAAATCTCTCCCTAAGTTAGCTTTAGTTCTGCACTGAGCAATAGCAGTGCTTCCCTCAGTCTGAGTTCCCAAGGGTAAATTAGTATGGAGAAACATTCTTCTGGAAGTATTCTGTCGTGCTCTCTGCAGACAGACAGAAATGGTATTTTACTAGTTAGACTCTGTATACATTATTTTTTCTTTCTTTCTTTTTCCAATCAAAAGAGCTAGGAAAACTTACCAGAATCCTAGATTGGGTTTGAGAGAGGTGTATCTTATCTCAGTCCATCCTTACCCTCAGAAGCAACAGCTTCAAAACATGAAAGTGGCAGCTTTTGTTTGCTGCACTGCACTGCAGTGCCAGCTTCTTTCGCAGCAACAGCTGATCACTGCACCCTGCTCAGTGCGTGGTGGCAGTGGAAAAATCTGTGTGTTTGTGTAGGTGTAAACATGTCAGCCTATTATGCCACTTTCCAGTTCTAAAGACAATAGATGGGGTTTTACTGCTCATTTCTTAGTAAGTGCTGATTTATGGAGAAGTATTAAGAATCAATGATCCATCAAATGTAGGACCTGAGTTTCCTAGAAAACTGTTTGTTAGTTTACTTACTGCTTCTTCATAATGATAGGTTTTTCTGTATTGATATATTTCTATATATTAACTGCTTTATGGCTCCCCATGGTGGAACAAATTTTTTGCTTCTTAACTTGTGAAATGCTTGAACTGTTAATTCTAGAACTGTTTCATTCAGTGGTTACAGAATGCATCATTTATAGTAATTTTGAAATGCTTAACAAAGAAACCTTTGAACCCTCCTCTTCTTCAATTTAGAAAGTAAAGAAATTTGCTGTTGGAGGAAGGGTTTGAAGGTGACTGCCAAAGATCAATGTCGATGAACTGTTCTTAAGCAATTAATTCTACTGTTGATTGAGTTAACTTACGTTTTGCTGTGAATATGAGCTGAGGTGTTTGGACTCCATTTGGCTGATGCATAGTAAAACTGGCAGAATGTATATGCATCTATTTTCAATACTGCCAAGCTTCAGTTATGCACCTATAAATGAATTTTCTCAGCAGGTCTTTTATGCCAAAAGAGGTGGATTGTATTACTCTGTTTGCATATCTGGTGGCACAGTTGAGGGCACATCATGAAAAAAGAATTTTCTGTTGTAGGTGGTGGTGTTAGTGCTAATCTTAAAAAAATACCTGGAAAAGTGGAGAGGAAGGATGATATTATAGACGATGAAGAGGGTTGGGATTTGAAATAGTTTCATCCTGCCACATTCATTGTGTCAGACTGTGAACAAGTCACACAGTCTCTGTCAATCCATTTGTAAAGTGGTACAAACTATAGTTACCTTGTAGAGATTTAGTAAAGATAAACAAATCGTATTTGAGTGGTGTTTTAGGAGATTTGAACCAAAGATACTATCATTTACTCTAAGTGTTGAATAGGATTTAGGGTGGAGGAATGTTTATTGCAGTATACTATGCTCACTGGGAAGACAGCATTTTTGGGGTGTTTATATGCATTCTTTTGGTATTAGATCTGCTTATCTGTTCTCCATCCTTGTCCTGTGTAGTTCAAAAATCTTTTACCATACCCTTTTAATTCAGCTAGATTTCTTTCTCCATTTGTTACATTGCCACTTTTTTCTGCTGACCTTCCTGGATCGACATTCCCTTTCTTAGAGATTATGTGGTTGACATGTCCCTCATGAATTATCTCTTTCTGTCCCTACCTCCTCTTCTATCCCTCCACTGCCTGGAGCTGTACAGTTATCAAAGAAGCTCAAGGCTGTGCAAAATTATCATGCACTTTTTTTTTCTTTTTAAAATTTGTTTTTCCTTAATAAGAAAAGCTTATCTAGCTCAATAGATTTTTTTTTCAGAAATTTTGTGCTGACAGTTCACATCTATGTATTTTTGATTATTTATTTGAAAATCTGAAGAAATACAAAGTTCATTAAAAATCTACTTTGAAGATTGTTTTGACATCTAATTGTGGATTTGGTGATGGATTTGTAGAATTTCCTGTAGACCGTATGTATTCCTTCATGTTCAAGGAAATGTGCAGTGAAGAAAACATTTTGTGTTTGGTTTTGTTTTTTTTTTTTAAATTATTGTGGCATTTTGTCTTTATCAGGGATTATTTGTCAATTTTTGTTTTGCAGTGTGTTTCCATGTTGTAGAAAGTCGTAACTGTTTATTTTCTTTGCCGTAACCTGTGCTTTCTGAATTAGTTTACTTTCTTCTCCTTTGCAAATGCTTTTTTCCTTTCTATACTGAATTATCTTTATTTTTTAAAGTATTTAATATCAGTGCTCTTTCCAGTGCTGTATTAGCACTTTTGATAAGGGATTGAATATGTGTATTACAACATATGTACCATATTTAGAAAATATACATTCCATGAACTCAACCGTGATCACAAAATTCATTACATTTAGAGGATTGTATATTCCATTTGATCCACTAATATAATTTGATGCAGCTAGAGAATGGGAAAAAGATCCTTTGTTTGGAATAGAAGGCATTTTAATAGTTTTGTGGATAGTGTGGAGATGAGAAGAGTACTAAGCACTTCTTAGTGTCAGATTCAAAATGAGATTGATAAATTGGAAGAATGCTTTGAAATCAGTAAGATGAAGTTCAGTAAAGACAAATGCTAACTATTACAACTTAGAAATGAGGAATCAAATGTTTATGTACAAAATGGGAAATCAATGTGTAGGCAGCAGTAGTGTGTAAATACATCTTGACGTTAGAAAAGACCACAAATTGAAATTAATTAATGATGTAATTTTTTTGCATATAAAAGGGCAAATAGGCCTGGGACATGCAGACAGGAATGTCATCTGCAACACACGGGAGTTGCTACTGGGCTTCCTTCAGTGGGTGGGATGTCTCAGAAGTATTTTGCCTGGTCTTGGGCATTAGGCTTAAAGAAAGGAATAGATGAATTGGACAGCATCCAGAGACAAACAATAACCAGCACCAGATATTATGAGGACTAAAGAAGGTTTGTTAGTACTGAATAGAAAGGTTGAGAGGTATATATGTCAATAATATTGCAAAAAATTTGCCTCCTAATGTATGAAAGATTGTTATGAGCAATGATAGTTCTGTTTCCCAAATCATAACAAATAGAACAAAAATAATCAATATACTTTATAACACTGAGGATTTGGGACAAGAAAACTCTTTATATATGACACAGCTAAATACTTGAAAAAACTGTAAAGCATCTGGGTCTCTGGAGGTTCAAAATACATGAGGCAAATCTGTATCAAGAATAGTCTAAGGGTATGGTGTCCTGCCCCAGAGTAAGGGGGATGGATGGGATGAGGCCTTTATTTTTCACAGTCCTAATTTCTTATGATTTTTATCTCTTCTTGCCTAATTAAATCAGTATGTGTTTGTGAGGTGTGATAATGTAAGCTTTGAAAATATTTTAATGGTTTTGTATGGCAAGGTTTTTATGAAGATGTATTAAGAGGTTTTACATATATATATAAAAAATATATAAATATGCATGTACATACATACATTATAATGTGCAAATATAAATTTGTAAGTCTTCATTAGATATGATTTGATAGATACGTGTGTGTGTGTATGAGTTTTGTAAGCAAGTGATGTTGGAAAAATAAACCAGTTCCTGGGTACTATTTCTTCAAAACTGAAATAAAACATTACATGTTGAAAATAGTTGCTCTGTTTAATTTAATTATGTTAATTTAATATACAGTTTGAGAAACAACGGTAGGGTTTTTTTTACCTGTGGGACAGTAGAAGCTGCTAGCAAGGCTGGAGGTATTCAAGTTGTTAGATCTGTGGGATGAAAAGAGACAGATAATTATTACCTGTGGAACATGGAGGAGTTATCTGGGGAGAGGATGTGAGAGAAATAATAATCTGTCGCTGTTAGGTCCATGATTTTTAATATCTGGCAAAGCTGTAAGTTTTAGTTCCCAAGCTTATCTTTTGGAGGTATTTGGTAAGTCTCTGCTGAGAAAGAGGTTGAGTGATCAGAAATGTAATAAATGTTTTGTGGAAACTGTTTTTCCATTAACTGCATGTCCTGTCTTTTACTGTTTTCATATATGAGTTCATTCTGGTATTGGAAGGTGTGTTCACTTTGACTACATAGTTTTATAACAGTACTTGGTGCCCTGCATGCATGTATAGGATCCATGTGTTTGATGGCTCTGTTATGTCAAGTGTTTATACTAGTTGTGAAGAGGCACATTTTACATTTTTCATTCTGGGGAAGATTTGTTTGCTGCAGTAGATCTTGATGGCAATTTTGATGATGAGTCTGCTAAGATGGAGGGTTGTTTTAAAGTTAGGCACATGTGAGGAGGTTTGGGTTCCTGATTAGCTCTTCAGTTTCGGTGAGACTTGTGCATGAGGTCATTCTTTCCATTTTTGAAAATTCAACCTTAGATTCATAGATATGAAATCTTTAAATCAAGTTTAGTTGTTATTGAAAGTACTAATGCATGGTGATTATCCCAGGAGTTTAGTCTAAACAGGAGTGGTTTAAGCCTTCTCGTCCTCTGAAAGAACATAATGTTTTTTGACAATAGTAAACATTAGCTTTTACACATATTTCAATACAGCAAAAATAAAACAATCCCAGGCTAAAGGTATATAAAAAATTTAAAATTTCTAATTAATGATTAGAAATTTTAGAGACGTAGCTGTAATCTGTTGCAGAAGGTCTTTTATTCATGGATTAGGAACCGTCAGTCTGAGGAACACACAAGTTGTGATTATTTGGCCTTCTAGTCATAATAAATGGAAAGAACGTTCTGGCTAAATGGCAGAAGGATGTTACTTCTAAAATAGTAGAAGTCACTATAATGTTAATAGGAGACAGACAATATACAAATATGGTTGATCCTGTAATAGCTTTCGGTATGAACATTTGAAAATGATTATCAGTTCTGAGAGCAGGTGTGTAGCTGCATTGCCAGCAGCATGTCTGGAAACGAAGTATGGAAAGAGAGAGAAAAGGTACTTTCTTCATGCTCTGCTGCAAGGACAAGGGCTACCACCGCGAGTTGTAAATGCTACAGTTTAGCAGTTCATGTTCATGTACAGCAGTTCAGTTGTCAGTCAAAGTGAATGACCCACTCGGGCCTTGTTGGACTGCCTGATGGAAAACCGCTTTGAGACTAAAGAAGCACTTCACGTCTAAGCCCAGTAATAGTAGCCATCGCCACATATAAAAGTGAGCTCTGCTTTACCTGGGCAGGATTGGTCTTTCTGAAAAGGGGGTGTCCCTTGGAGTGAGCAAACAATCTCCAGTGATACGGATTTTCTGCAGAAATTCAGACTGAATCTTTTATATTGCCATAACTCAAAGGAAAGCCTATATAACATAGGCTCTATTGAAGTAGAAGATTAATAAGCTTAGGTAAGCGTGTAGGCTTTTTGTTATTTTAAACTAATTTTCTATAATGCTTTGTTCGATTTGCTGAAAAAAGACTTCTAGATTCACTTGCTGACTGGTTTTAAAAAGGCTATTTGTCTATGTCATGGCTACCTGAAGGAGAGAAGGGTTTGCACTTAAGCCTTCATTGTAATATGTGCTTTGATAGACAAGCTAAAGTAAATGTGGCTGCAGCCTTGTAAAATGTTACAGCTCTCAGGTATTAACAGGCTTCTTTTGGAAGTTATTGTTCATTGCAGCAGAACTGGCAGCACAGAACATACACCAATCACACCAGTGCTGTATTTCAACTATGCCAGCAATTTCCGCAGCATTTTAGCTTAAAACGTCAAACTGAAGGCTGGTTTGCATTAGGGCATGTTGTGATCTGGAAGGGTGGGCATGTCCCCACATGTTCTGTCCCACTGAGTCTGCTGTGGCCGATGTACCTGCTGGCAGAGCAGGCTGGGTGCAATCCTGTACTAGCACAGCAAAATTTCCAAGTGTTTTAATGTGAAAACTGTAAAAACTGGTTTAAGGGCAAGTGAGGCAGTTACCTGTCTGCACTGCCACGTGCAATTTAAATATCGAGGCTAAGCACATTTTAAAGACAAGCTTAAGTATGACATCCATACTAGAGCTGCACTCATGTTAGGCTGTAGCGTTTTGGGAATCGTAACCACTAGTTCTTACCCCCAAAAATCTTATTGGAATTAGGCAGCCTCTCTGGGCATGGGCAGGGAATTACACAGAAAAATTTAGGACTAACATGTTGTTAACCAACCTCCTGAAGTTTGCCTATACCCCAGAACGGGCCACTGGGACTGGGTATTTTGCTATCTTTGGCCCAGGTACTGTTGGATCAGTACAAATGACACTGGCAATGCAGCTGAGCAACAGCCAGATTTACTTCTGCAATGGAAATAAACCCTAAGGATTACAGATTTGAAAAAATATACAAATGGAGAAACAGGGGAACAGGGGAACAGAGCCTTGAAATGCTGACACAGAGAGTAAAAATAGGAATGCATTGCTTAACAATTAACAACTTCAGTGGTAGATTATTCTGCAGTTATGTGATCACTCTTCTGTGAGTTTCCATTTCTGAGAACTGATTTTTAGGCATTGTGTTTCTATATAGCATTGTGCACAAACATTACAAAATTTTACAAATTTCGTACGTAGACAGTTGTGGTGAGTTTGTGCTTCTGCCCTTTGTAGGTATGCATGATGCAAATCTGCATGTAATCCGCATGCTGTGCAGATGGCCACTACATTTCTGATCACAAAATTTATGAAACAAGTGAAGGAAGGCTGGCTGGCTTAGCCTGCACTGTACCATGACTCATAGGAGTCTTCCCATTTGAATGTCTGTAGGGAGAGGATGCTGGCTGCATCTTTTAAATTATGGAGCCATGTATTGGAAGAAAGGATCTTTTCTAGAGCTGCTCATGCCTGTGAGTCTCTAGAGACAGCTGTTTAAAAAACAAAACAAAAAAAAAATACTGGCAGCCTAAAGTGTGAGAAGTCAGAAAGGAGATTGCCTAGTGTTC
The DNA here is from genome assembly GCF_000690835.1 of Fulmarus glacialis. NCBI lineage: Eukaryota > Metazoa > Chordata > Aves > Procellariiformes > Procellariidae > Fulmarus > Fulmarus glacialis. Next base: position 4,322 of record NW_009227186.1, on the reverse strand, counting down.
AGTTTGATAATAAGTACCATCAATTTTGGATGTTCACAGGATTATGTTCTGTGTCTCTACAATTAAAAAGAAAATAAGAAAATGCATCATAGAACATTAACATAATTGTCGTAACGCAAAGGCTTTGCATGCAGTCTATTAGTATTTTCCTAGCCGTCCAACTTGTGTTAATTAGCAAAGGAGCAATTTATACATGATGTATTAGATAAGTGCTGCATTTCAAAACCCATATTTGCAGAAATAAGGCCAGAGGTTCTCCAGCTCATGAAAGGAAATGGAAACTCCTTGAATTTTCTGTAATTTGAGACATAAGTGAAAGTAGTCATTAATGAAAGATAACAGATTGATTTGAGAGATACAGAAAGAGACAACTGGAAAGGTGATGGTCTTGATACAGAGAAACTAAGGCCTCTCAAATCTTATGCTTAAACTAATTTAAACCAGCTGGTATGAGTACTGGTAAAAGTATAACCACAACAGCAGGGAGCTTGGCTTTCACTAGTCACAAAAATATTTACCTGAACCTAAAAGCTTTGAAGCCTGAACTGGACTCCCCTTTGCCTTAGCTGTCACACTATGGTTTTGAGTTAGGTAATATCAGCACTGCCTGATTCTGTCTACAGGACCTGTAATGTTTCAGGGACTATTACAGCTGGGTGCTGGAGTGTCCGAAATAAATGAAGGCTCAGGCGGTACTAATCTGAAAATATACTCCCCAATGGGTCATTTTCTAAACTGCAAATGGGGGCTGTGTTTTAGGCCTGTCCCAAAGATGTCTATTGATATGGTAACATTGCCACATGTTATGCTTCTTTGGCTACACTCCCTCTATATATACAGATGAAGATCACTGTATATGGGTATTTTGATAGATTTATTTTTGCTGTCATTTTGCTGATGTCTGAAATATTTTTATTTATATTACAAAACCAAACATTATGATCCGGTTGGGCCAGAGAGACTGTAAATATAGAGAGAAGATGTCAGCATGCTTTGTTAGCTTGGATACCCCACCACAGTGTCATTAAATCTCTTTCTGGTTGGAGATGATTCCCATTCAGCCGTTGTGCAACACAGTCAGAATGAGTTCAGTGTCTGTCCACATCTGTGCAGATATTCAAATTGCCAAAAAAGTAAAAGAAAAGGGAGGTGGAGAAGGAGGGGGAGGGAAGTATGCCTAAGGTTACACACTGGATTACTGGTGAAGCTATTGTGTTAGTTTAGTCCTTTCTCAGTGATGCCACATTGACTTCTCCTGCGTTTTAACTCTCCTGACCTTTACACAAAACTCAGTCCCTTCAACTCTTTCATTTTTTTAGTAGCTGTTCTCTGAATTGCTTCCAATTTCTCTCCATCTTTTTTTCATGGAGTTCAAGTACCCAAAGTGACTGCCATAGTTTAAATGAAATTAAACTGGTTATTATACCATAGACAGGCTATCACATTGAATGCGTATGATGGGATACCCTTAGGAGTGGTTAGCTCTTTGATTACTATATTCTGTTATACAGTTATATTGGACTCACTGTTTACTAGCACCTCTAGCTTTTTATTGTAGTATTGCGGTTACTTTGTAAGACAAAAGGGCTTGTAAATCAGCCTTCCAGCTGTATTCAATTTTACTTTTCCAGTTTTAATTTCCTTATGTTGCCCAGGTTTGTTTACTGCTTAGTGCAGTGTTCTTCAATTATTTTTACAGTATCATCCAAAAGTAATCATGATTTTTATTCTTTTGTTTTTACTCATTCAGATAGTATATTTCTCCTGGAACAAGTCCTTTAAAAGTTATATTTAAAGACAAATGTTTACTATTTTCAAGTCTGCCAAGTATAGACTGTGTTGCTACTGACATGAACATGTTTATTGCATAGATAATATAATGGAAATCTAATGAATCCTAATAAATCTAATCTAATAAATGTAATAAAGCAAACTTCACTGGATGTTTTCTTCTGAACAGTAAAATTCTTGCATCCATAGTAGGGAATGTACATATATTAATAAAATTTCTATAAAATTTTACTTCAGCTCAAACTCACATATTAAATGTTATTCCTGAGTGTAATACCATAGTGCCCAGCCTTGGACACAAATCTCTTTGTGCTGTGCAAAAGCAGAAAAAAGGAAAGAATTCCCACCCTAAAGAGCTTACCATCTAAGGTAAGAGAAGAAGAGAGAAGAAGAGTTGAAGGAGACAGGATAGAGTAACTCTGCGCAACATGTTGCGGTTACAGCACATTGGCAGCCTATTGACTCTTGTTGGGTGCTTTGTTGAAAGAAGGGAAAATATCTCATACTAGAGTAACTGATACACTTGGAAAAAAACCCCAGAATTTCAGATGGATTGCAGGTCGGAAACGGAAGCTAAGTACATGCTGAAATAATTTGCTCTGAAGTTCAATAATTAGTCATATGATTTGAGAGGCAACAGTAGGTATTTCTGTTGAGCACAGTTTTATGTTAGCAAAAGGGAGAGAGAGGGCATCCTAACAAGAAAGTTTTAAGCCCACATTTCAAAGAGCATAGTGAAGTTTTGGAAGGAGTGTTCCTGCCAGTTGGTGTGACAGACACAAAGGTGTATGTTTGAATCTGTGGGCTTGTCCGAGACACAAAACACAGCCATGGTTTCTATTTTAATTTGAAAATTTTGTCTTCTCTTCAGTTTGAGAGTGCCTGATATTTATTCTGGAATGTTTAGGAGGGCTTTTATAGGATATTTAAGAGATCTTTTGTTCCGAAGGAGATGGCATGTGGCCTCCTCTGTGCTTCCTGAAGCCAGTAGAATTCTGTTTCTACTTGTATAGATTGAGGTTGGGGGGTTACCTAGATACAAGAGAACAAGGTGCACAAAAAATTATATGGTTTGATTATGAAATATATTTTTCTATCTCTTAATTTCTGGTTTCTATTATCTATTTAGCTGTGGGTTTTGGGCTTTTTTTTTTGTTTTCGTTTGGTGGGTTTTTTTGGTCTTTTTTTAGTAAATTATTCTATTGAGTGTTGCTGGAATACCGGATGTAGTTTCATGGCCATGTTAAGTTTTTAACTTCTGTGTTTTACCACCTCAAATTACAATAGAAATAAAAAAGACGAATCTTTTTGCCAGGCTGAATGGCTGCCAGAACTGCTTCCTAGGCTGCCTAGGAGTCTTGGTGCCTTGGAGAAGTAGTGTAAGTGTCCGTGTTGTTGGCCAAGGGGTGGTTGCCTAAATGAAGAGATGGCCAGATATGCAGCTAGGTGATTCAGGAAAAGAGGCAGCTATGACTTAGATCAACATGTATTTGCTGAGCAGGCAAACAGGCTTGTTGCGGGTCTGGCTGCTCTTCCTTAGTAGCCCAGTAACCTTAGGAGCTCTGCTCCAGATCAATACTCTTGGCACCCTTGTGCGGAGAAGGGAAACCCTGGACAGACAGACCAGCTGCCAGCAATGCTGATGGAAATAGTCCTGATACTGGCCTTAAGCTTTGAGTTATAAACAGATTTGTTTATAAAATTCTGCTTATATTGGACCATCATTCTTTGCTGGAAAAATGCTCACACAAAAGATTAATGGACATTTCCAGTTAGAATAAGGAATCACAGTAATTCCCTTCTCTCTTTAGAATACTGAGGGGAACTTCCAATGGTCCAATGATGCATTTGGAGAGGAAATTAATAAGGATTTGATATTTATGTTTATTTTTTTGTGCAACCATTTATTATTATTTCATGTTCACAATAAATTATTTTATTATTTTTCTTGTGCTTCTGCTTGTATGCCTGGTAGAGCTACATTTTTATGCTAAGAATGAAAGAAGGGATCCTTATTTTACCTTATTTTCATTTTAGCAGTCAGTAGAGCACCTCTGTGAGTATGCATATACAATAAGACAGACTACAAACTCCTCGTCTTTTTTTTTTTTCCTTTTTTTTACAGATACAGAGTTCAAGGAGCTCACTAGTTCCAACTCAAAGGGATTGAGTGTTGTTGTTTCAGTCTCCTATGGTCTTATTCTTGCCTTGAGTTTCAGGAAATGCCTGATTTAATGGATTGAGACTTCTAAATGTGACTGTAGGTAGGGAAACAGGCTTTACATCATACAGTGCTCTAGGATCTCTGTGGGTTCCAGTGTTTCGTAGAAATTCCAAAACTGTAAGAACGTTGAAGTATTATGATTTTTTTTTTTTAATAATTTCTGAAAGGTTTTGGGCTTTTATGTTGATCTTTTGAAAGTTAAAAAAACTCAGCAATAAATATTTTCTGAACAGCAACACCTATCTGACATGGTGATTCAAGTAAATAAGACTTCATGTTAACTGGACTATTATTTTCTAAAATTTTT
>NW_009227185.1:0-8996 GCF_000690835.1 Fulmarus glacialis | reverse complement strand
ATTCTATGATTCTATGATTCTATGAGTTTCAATGACAGTTAGGTGTCAAAGTCCATGTCTGAAAATAAGGTGAATTCGTAAATCACTTTGTTTTATTAGGTGATTGTTAGGGGTGTTTTTTTAATTATCCATAGTTACCACATCCAGTTTCAACACTGCATAAACACTGATGTGAATATGTCAAGAGTGAATTGGAGGTTATTTGGAGTATGGTCACAGCAATTCCCACAACAGGGGAATGGGCATCAGTATCAAAACTGTTGTAGTAATGTGCAGTTCCTGAGGCTGCGGGGTGTTTTGCTATAATCACTCCCTTGTCTGAGTGGCACCACATAGAAGAAACAAATCCACCAATCTCAACTAAAGCTTTGGAAAATGGAGTAAAAAATGTAGCCTAATGGTGGGGTGGATTTTTATGGGGATCCTCTGAGGAACGTAACTATGATGAGTAGCAGTTCAACTTAATAGTATTGTTGATTTAAGTTATGCCCTTTCAGATAAGTCTGAGTACAGAGGAGGAATGTAGGTGGGGTGAAAGAGAGGATGAAAAGTCTAGATAAAAGCAACTAAGTAAATGTCATCCGTACCTAAAGTAGTTAACAGTTGAGAGAAATTAATTAAGCATGAGTATATGAAGCTTTGAGAGTGGGATAATGAATAATAAAATTGTATGACTGAGTTGGTATAAGGTTTCCTTTGAAGTAATATATATAGGGAAATATTAGAGGATGGTTATACCTGTCTAGTAACCAAAGCTTAACCTCTTCATATCTCTTTAAATCTCTTTGTCTCGTTTATGTTTCTGAAATTTAAACCTATAATGAACAATTGTAAAGTGATATGTGTAAAACCACTGTGTCCTTTAAAGTAAAAGAAGGAATGGTGATGATATTCATGAATACGGAAACAATAGAAGACTGGGAAGGATGATTTCCTCCCATATCATGATTTTTAAATTTTTCACCCCCAAGAATGATACTTGCTGCTTGATCGTAAATGTGCCGGACCCAAGGGAATAACTGGCTGCAATATTGCCTTACTTTGCCAAATTTTTAGAGAATTCCACAACATAAAGACTTCCTTAGACCACATTTGGTCTATGGCACCACTGTTATCAGCTATACACTCAAGTCATTTGGCACACCTTAGCTGGAAAGCCTGCTCCCCCAGTTCATCTTGCCCTTCACACATGAACTCAGGCATCACTGGCAAGAAGATAAGAAACCATTCACAAAGCTACCAGACTGACAGAAGAATTAGATTTTTTTTAGTGGTCCTGAACCCTCTTCTCTACAGGGACATAATTCCTACTCTATTTCAAGAAACATTCACAACTGAATCTGAACCAGTCCGTTTAACAATCCTTTATTTTTCTTCGTACCAGCCAAAGACTACTTATATTAAGACAGTGCCAGCATAAAACATTTAGGTCAAATTCAAGGCTTGTTCACTAACTTGAAGAAATCATAACTAACCAGAGATACAAATAATTATTATGAGGGTTGGGAGAACTTATTTAATTAATTTCAAATGTATAAACAGAGCTTGACTTTAAGTCAAACACAAATGTGCTCATGTTACACTCAAAAAAGAGGCTGTTAAAAGGAGCAGACAGTAAATAGCCAGAGGGAAAGAAAGGACAGAGATCAACCAGAATGTCAAACACCTACGGAGGAAGATCATGAGAGGTGTATAGAAAAATAAGGAGTAAGAGAATTCAAACAGAAGAAAAAATATGTAAGCATGTGTAGAGATTCACATTGGAAATGGTTTAAGTTCAGAGGTGACAGAAGAACCTTTTATGGATAGATAATTTTAAAAATCTGCTGTATATGTCTACCTATGTGTACATGTAAATTTAGAACATTTATATACGTATGCATGCATAACTGTGGTATCAATCCTATTGTGGACTAATGAGGGCATCCAGGGTCAACAGGATGTCTTCTCATTCCAATATGTAATATGTACAGTGACCTGATAGATTTTGGCAGGAGAATTAAAGATTTTGAGAATCTCAAAATAGCTTGGAGACAAAATAAAAATAGAAGGCGACAAAATGCAGCATCAGCTTTATTGCCTTCCACTTGCTCTGGATATTCCCAAGTACCCAACAGACCAGAATCTGAGCATTGTTGTTGAGCATAGGCAGCACTATATATTCTGAAAGTCAGAATAAACAGAGTGTATCATAGGAAGTCACGGATATGTGTAATTGGGACAGTGACTCTTCCTACTGAAGTCATAATTTACCATCTCCAGGAGGAAAATTGGCTTAAGGAAAGAAAAATGAAAACTGCACTGCAGAATGCTTGGTGGATGAAGATTAAAATTAACCCCCTCCCCAACTGAAGAATTGGCCACAGGTAGAAAAAAGTGAGTGAAAAAACAGGTTGATCTGATTGTCTAGTGGTAGAGGAGTTATAGTGGTCTAAAAGCTTGGTTCTACCCCATATTTAATTGTACACACTGCATAGAAGAGTTTCAGTAGGAGATACCACGGGTTTTGGTACATCAGTACAGGAAAGTTATATTGAAGGTGGTTAAAAAGGAAGAATATTTAAGCAGTCTCTTCCACTTTTTTTTTTAAAAAAGGTCTCTGTGTTGGTTAAATGAAACATGTTCTTTTCTCAGTCTTCACACCCTACAGCTGAGTTCATAATGCACTCATAACAAACTCAGGATTAATCAGTGATAAAACAAGTGGTTTTATACTCCAGTTAGCTCTCCGTAGTATCGGGATAGTAGCCCTCAACAGATGATAATACAAATAGTGGGATTAAGATCAGGTGTTGCAGCTAAACCTACCATTACTGTGATTTACAGTTCAGGTTACTGTGATGAAATCCAGTTGTCTTTAGACAGGAGTTGAAGTCTTAAAAAGTTTTTATCTGATACAGATTGTGAAATATAGACTGATCATCTAGAAGGAATGTTTTTATGGAAAAAAAGATTGGGGGACAGAAAACCTAAGTGGTCTTTATATCATATTTCTCTCCTTCATTTAAAGCATTTAAATGCATTTAAATGCATTATGAGCATTTGTCTCACTGCCTAGTATCTATTATGAACACGAAAGAACAAATGCAGACATGTAGAAAATAAATCACATTAAAAAAATCCTTATAAGCAGCATCAACCGTAAATGTACTATGTAGCCTCTTCTGTTAGGACCATCTAAGTCATGCATTTTTGCCACAATTACTTTTTGAAGTCTGTCTTCTTTCAGAGTGGCTTATGACACTCAGTATAGGTAGATTACTTGGTATCACAGGGCAGCCTTCTGCCAAAGCAGATCTCTCTCTCTCTCTCTTAATTCCAGAGAAGGATGATACGTTTTATTTGAGGTTCATTTGTCAACCCTTACAGGTTAAATACTTTTTTCCCTAAGTTGTCAGCCCCAAGCAGCACAGACGTGAGAATCCAAAAAATGCGGTGTTCTGAAGGCAAGGCACACAAGAAGTGCTTCACTTAAATTATGGTCCCTCTCACCTTCTGGTTTAATTCACTGAAACTACTCAGTACTAAGCATCTCATGCAGTAACAATCTTGTAAAACAAAGGCATCAAGAGCTAAGTGTCAGACGGCTAGGGCTCAGTCCACTGCAACTTGCTAACATATTCTGTGAGCTACCACCTAAACACTCAGGGATTTAGTCATAACCCGTGTCTGAGGGTGGAGAGGAAGGCAACTCCTCAGAGCAACACTGAACATTTGCTCAAGCTAATCTTTACCTTCCCACTGGCTAGAAAGATTTGCCAGAAATGAAACTATGAAGTTGAGAAGGAAGGTGCTGTTTAATTGATGTGTTTGCTATCATTCTTACTGTGTTACATGACTGGTATCCTTTAGGCCAGTGTTTAAATTCTGCACAAATAGGTCACCAAAAAGTGCTGTCTGAGATAGTGTTTTGGTATGCAATGGCTTCTTAGAATGCTGCTAATAAAATAATAATAATGCAGAGTAATTAATGAAAGTAATGTATTTATACTTCATTTGCAACATGCGCACACACAAAGCCTACAGGTCTATGACAAATTGAAAGTACAATCACAAGAAATGTTGATCCAGACTAATCCTTCATCCCAATGCTAATAAATGCGCAACCAAAGACGAAATCAAAACCTACTGAATATAGATGATTCAGCTGTTATCAGAGAAGCCTGCATCAAGGATTTATTTCATGGGTTGTTGAATAGGCTCTCTGCCAACTCAAGGAACCACATCATCTATTCATACTCATAAATTCTTTAAGCTCCACAGAAAATTAATTAGGCCCTCCCTCTCCCATAATTTCCGTAGAAATTCTATTCCAAGTCTCCTCTTTTCAGATTTTTGGAACCTACCTCTAGTTTCTAGCCTAAAATATTTTATGGCCAACTTATGATAACCCTTATCCAATTCATCTGGCATTATTTGCACTAATGCAGTTCTCTACCAATCAGTTAAAAAACAGATCAAACTTATTTAGTATTTAATTACAGCAATGCACTCTTCCACTGCAAGTACCATGTTATGTCAAGCTGGTACTATTCCATCTTGTCTTAATTGTCAGGTGTCTTTTTGATCTCCAGATGGCATTTTTAACAGTGATATTCACAACCATCAGATGGAGACTTAAAACAGGAGTTTAACTTTAGTTCTTGGATTTGTCCTTTGTTTGATTCTAACTCTCCTTTGATGAAAGACAGTGCCTAGGGAATGTAAATAAAAGGTCTGTATTTGGGAGGGACAAATGTTTGTCATGGATTTTTTTTTTTACCTGTCAATGGAGGAAGGTACATGGTCTTTTGGTCTTTGGCTCTTATAGATTTGGTTTTAGATTCTCTTATCAGCTTGAAACATGCAGCCCAATTTTAAGAGAGGCAATATGTCCTCTAACATGGGCAGACCAGACAGAAGATACTGTGAGCAGGACTCAAATGTAGTAAAGATATATTCACGAAAAAAGGGTGTATCATACCCATACTAATGGGTGAACCTTTGGACTCGATTAATTATTTGTCATTACTGAAATATATCTAGAAAATATATGATGTTCTCTCTGCTTGTGCTGGAACAAAAGGCATCTAGGATTTTTCCCCATCTTGGATTTTACTTGATGGATAATGTCTTAACCATCTTGACTACAATGCAATTTCTGCATTTGCAGAGGGAAAAGCGGAAAGCAGTAAGTGTGCACTCAACTTTTCAGCTGGTCCTCATGCTGCCAGCAATGCAAAGGCAGCAGTGAGGGTGAGTGAGTCTAAGGAAAAAAAGACAGCCAGATAGTCAGGGTATATTTAGTGTCTATCTGTTGTATATTGACTATTCTTTTGGAACACCTCCGAGAAGACTAGCAGAAGCGAGAGATAAATTATTGTTGTTTAATTTAGTCTCTTTTCAGTGCCAAGACCTAAATAAGTTTTGACATTGAAAAGTGATTAAATTCAGCAAGGATATTTTTAGTGGTCTTTTTGTGTTTATCTGGAAAAGCCAAATATTAAAAACCTGGACTTGAATTTTAAACCTTGCTAGGGGTTTTGGAAATTTTTTCATCATCTGAAGAGTTGTAGTTTCAAACTAAGGCTCCAGTCTGACATGTGAAATGAACTGCCTCTCTAGTTTTGCACCTGCCATTCATTCATCAGTTTCCCTTGTGATTCTCTGTCTGTGGAAAACTATGAACAAAACTGGTCCCAGAGATAAAGATTCAGCTTGAAAATCAAGGCCAAGTTTGGCTTTTAAAGAAAAAAAAAAAATCTTCTAAAGGGCATGACTTAGCAGCATTACCAGATGTCTAAATCCCAGTGACTTCAAATTAAGCACATTGTTAAATTCCTTGCCTATCTGGTGAGCTCTGAAATATGTCCACTGGAACTGTCCGCAGTTAACTTTAGTCAACTTTTTCATATCCACAAAAGAAAAAAAAAAGAGCCAAATAATTTTTTTCCATTAACATACTGTGATTTGCTCACTGGAATTGCTGAAACCAGTTACAAAGAAAAAACCAACAAAACCCCAAAGAAAACCCAACAAAAAAACAACCCCAAACCAAACCAACCAAACAAAAAAACAACCCACATTTTCTTATCCACAGACTATATTACAATATGTAGAGAAAGTGAACTTAAACAAACCAATCTTTCAATTTTACAATCATCTTATCTGTTGTCCGTGTTTATGTTGAAGTAAATTGAACAATCATCATAAATATCGACTAGAGAAGGTCATTTTATACCAGGGCTTTTTTTATTAAACAAAAAGGTTATTTAATGCATTCAAATCAAGACTCAATTTTCTCTTACCTATTGTGTAGCACTTACAGGCTTAAACCATTGTTTGCTCACATAGATACCCTCTCCCCCACTATGAATCAAGCACTGAACTCACCCTGTCTTTTATATCCATGATGTGCAGGTCTGTGAGCAGTAACACTACCCTCAGGATTTTCCCCCTGTTTTTCATGCATCATGCTCCAATCTCATGCAGTTTTCAGGTCCAGCAACAAAAGCACATTCCAATTGATTGGCTCTTCCCAGCAGACGGTACCATTGCTGCCAAGAGTCAGTGAAAGCTATTGTAGATGATTTCATGGGACCTGGGGATAATTCACTCTGCCTAAAAAGACACAAGCTAATTTTGAAAGAAATCCTCTTGCTGTCATCTGCTATAACACATTCAATTTAGATAAATCCTTGAACTGGGATTCCTTACGCATAATATATGCTGTTAAACAAATAGAAGCACAACCACGACATTAAGAGTGTCCAAATGATTGCTTAGGTTTAGCACCCTGACTGTGCAATTTCTTATCTAAACTATTACAAACAAAGACAGAATCAGAAGATTAAAAATTTTCAAGTGACTGCTGAAGTTCAAAGAGTGCTTGTATTTTAATAACAAGTACCGTACACATTTCATGGAAGTGTTAGCCAGCTGATCTATATGTTAATTAGACTGCCATTTGAAAAGGAAAATGATTCAAGTGCTTTCATCTCATTTCCAACACAAGAAGCCATGCTGAGTACATTAAGAAGCATCATTCCTGTATATTCTGGAGTCAGCTAAGCCCCTTTTTAGGCATTAGAGGAGGAAGAAAGAAACAGAGCTGATAGTCAATTTTATGGCAGAATGATTTTCGAACAGAGAGCAATCCATTCAGAAAAAAAAAAAATCCTAAATTCTCCATAGGGAAAAAAAAAATCGAAAAAAAACTTAGGATTTTCTGCTGAAAAATTGTGATTATTGTTTCCATTTCTATTATCTACCTGAAAAGAAAAAAAAAAAGGAAAAAATGAACCAAGATTGTCAAAGACTGTTCATGTGAGGAATTAGGGAACTGGAAGTAGGCTTGGTACAGGTGGGGATGCTGAGAACTGGAGAGGCAGAGAAAGCAGGTGAGCAGCATCTGGCTCTGGCTCCCTGACTGGAAGATTCTCATCGGACTCACTTTCTGCCTTCTGGCAGAAAATGAAATTGACAAGAGGTCAGGAGGTGAAATTGACAGGAGTGTTCAGTTGGCAGGAAGTTGACAAGCTACAAAAACCTCCATTTTCCTTGTCCAAAAAGAATTTCTTAAAGGCTTTTAATTCTGGGATGGGGGGGAGGGGAGGGGAAAGGGGGAAAGAAAGAAAGAAAGAAAGAAAGAAAGAAAGAAAGAAAGAAAGAAAGAAAGAAAACTCAAATAATTTTAATTTATTACTCCAAATACTGATGTTTTCTGAGGACAGAAATTCATTTTCCTGGTCAGATTTGGAATGAAGTCCTCAGGCTTCAGCATTGTTGCAGTGTCAGCCTGGAAAACAGTTATCAGAAGTGGAGGGGAGAGCAGGAGCTCAGAAAGGGAAATAAATGCAGCTGAGTATTGCCTCATCTCCCTCCCTTTTTGTCTGTGTATCCAAATAAAGAAACAGGCAATAGAGGAATCCTGTTAAAAAATACTCTTTAGATAAAAGTGTCCCACAAAGATCTTGGTAACAGCACATTATATTTCAAAGGTACCATATGGCTCCTTGTGAATTCTGTTTGAGCTGGAGTCATGCACCGTGCAGCTGGGACTTGAAATCTTGAACTGCATATTTGCGACACTTTTTATCAAGAGTTCTGTGTTATAATCCAAGATGAAGTGCACTTAATTTTGTCCTATAACATGAGTTTGTTTTTTTTTTAAATTTTATTTTATTTTTCCAACAAATGGGGTTAATAAAGATTCTGTCTTTTCTTGATTAATCACATACAAGAACACCTTGGAGAATAAACACGGCAGCCTATGAGCTTACCACTCAAACAGAAACAATTTGAAATACTACTTAAAAAAGAGGAGCTGATATTGCTATGAAGCAGCAATAAAAAAAGAATACTAGCAGCACTCTGTATAGAAGTCATAAAACACATTCACTTCTTTCTGCACTGGATAGTTCAGAACAAAGTTGGAAATAAAGCTGTGTGCAACTGAATATTTCAAAATATTAGATACACATTGTCATTTTCCTCACTGTGTAAAGTTCTGGTTGGCAAAATATTTGACATTATTTCTCACATTCAGTTCTAGTTTTTTGCTAGGTGCTGATTGAACTTTTCAAAACATTTCTCTACTCATATCTTGAAATGTGTATTACCTAGCAATTTAGTTCAGAAGAGTTACTGTAGGAGAGTATGATGGACTGATGACAGACTTTCTATGAAAATAAACCACCAGCTAATGCCCCCCTTTATAATACATGTACATAGTCTTACAGAAATCAATGAAGCTGAGATAATTTACATCAGGTAATGATGTAGCACCCTGAGATTACATTTACTCACATTGCTTTATACTTACGTATATACAGAGAAAAGGAAAGATAGAGAGAAATTTTAATTTGTAATTTCTCTGTGACTTATTTGGATGTATTCCCCTAATCTGTTTGTTTCCCCAGTGGACAATTTCATCTCTTTAAGCTCATTCTCTCCCTTGAAGTCATTGTCATTGCGTTTAAGCATTGTCTCTTTCCTCGCTCCCTTCAGTGGCAGGG
>NW_009227184.1:0-489 GCF_000690835.1 Fulmarus glacialis | reverse complement strand
CCCGCGGGTCAGAGTAGTGGCCCCAAATGGGAAGCAAAGGGACTCCTTGGAAACCCCTCCAGCTGAGGCCCGCTGCCGGGAGCACTGCAGGGACACCGATGCCTTTGGTACGATGGCTTTCATCCCAAGGCTGTGACAGCCAGAGCGAGCCCGCTCTACAGCAGCACTCATCCAAGCCCCAGGGTGCCTGGGGAGGTTTGGTCAGTCGAACCACACCAACCCCGGCACAAGGTTTACACCTTCACCAGGTGGCTGGTGCTACCCAGGTTATGAACCAGCTCTGAAAACGTGCTTGCTGCCTCACTGCTCACAGACGAGCAGGAGGCCGGTGTCCTTGAACGGGCAATCAACATCCCGCCCGTTCACAGGGGACTGACAGCGGGGCCCAGCTCAGCAGAACAACTCACAGAGCCCCAAGAAACAGGCAGAGAGGAGCAGAGTGACTCACCCAGCGCCGAGGCGGGGACGGCCGAGGTCTGCGCCTGCCGG
>NW_009227183.1:0-1126 GCF_000690835.1 Fulmarus glacialis | reverse complement strand
GGGAGCAGGTAGGACCCCTGGGGGTGACCCACAGGGGTGTAATCTGAGCAGGATTAAGGGAAAATGTGCATTTTCCTGCTACTGATGGCAGCCCTTGTACAGCTGGAATGGCCTGTGAGATCTGTGGAATAAATGCTTAAAAATGTGCAGGGAAGAGCCTTATTTCCTTCACCTTCATAGCTCTTCCCGGCCGCTCGTTGCCATGTGGGACAGGGCGCTGCCGCAGATTGTGGGCAAAGGAGCGATGCTGCTGGAGCGCTTGACCTGTGAACTGGCAAGGCAAACATGGGAAAGATTAAATGGAGTGGTTTTCTGTAAAAATCACCTTAAAGTGGGTACATGTGGTTGACACCCTGTGGAAATCACATCAGAGCACAAAATACTTGTGTTGATTTAAAAAGAAAGACATCCATTAAAGGAAGTGAGAGGGCCTCTGGCATTAAGGTGAGCTCGGGGGAGCTGCAGGCTGCCCAGTGGGGCAAAGGCACCTGGCAAGGTTGGGTGCTGAGGCCGGGATCCTGATGGGGGATGAGGCTAAGCGGGCAGTGGGGGACAGGACGGGCAGGGGCTGTGCCGGGATGGAGGGGCAGGAGCTGGCAGGCAGGCAGGCAGTTTGGGGCAGGGCAGGCGTCAGGTGAGAAGCTGTGGTACTGAGCCTGGCAGCTGTGGGTGGGAGAGCCCTGGGGGGCTTGGGGGTGTCCCACGCGTCACTGAGGGCATTTCTGTGTGCTTTGTGCTTTACCAAGGGGTTTTGGGTGTCCTGGGGGTCACTGCGGAGGTTTTTGGGTGCGCCATTTGTCACTTAAGGGGATTGTGGGTACCGTGTGTGTCATTTGGGGGAGCTATATGTGGCCTGACTGTCACTGAGGGGGGTGCTGAGGGTCCCCCATGTGTCACTAGGGCGGTTTGGGGGTGCCCCATGTGGCACTTAGGGGGGCCTGAGGGTACCCCACATTTCACCGAGAGGGTCTGTGGCTGCCCTGTTTGTCACCCAGAGGGTCTGAGGGTGCCCCATGTGCCATTTAAGGAGGGCTGTGGGTGCCCCACGTGTCTCTTGAGGGGGGCTGTGCCACGGCGGGGGCCAGGGCTGCCCTGCTCTCCACAGCAGCACGGCGGCGGCAGCTCC
>NW_009227182.1:0-4689 GCF_000690835.1 Fulmarus glacialis | reverse complement strand
GTTTCCAAAAGATAGCTCCCGAAGAACAGTTTCTGCTTTGAGTAATATAGAGAGGGTGTAACGATGATTAGGAACCTGGGGATAAGGGGAAAACTTTAAATGGGTAACCTCTTTAAATGATGGAACCAAGGTGTTTCCAAATATTTGAAGTTATAGGGAGGGACTACTTGGTTCAAAAGACTGTAACTAGGGACAGTATGTTAAAATAAAGGAAGGGGTAAGTATTCGGAGGAATTGTGTTCTGATAGCATCACTGCAACCTGTAACGGCAACAACACAGCTTTGAGGACCAAACCCTTGTTGAACAAAAATCTCTGCATTTTGATTTGTGTTCCAAACTAACAGATACTTGAGGGTTTTTTCTTTTTTTTCCTCTCTCCTTTTTCCTTTTCCTTTTTCTGCTGCTGTTCAGTGGAGTGATGTACATAGAATAGAATAGAATAGAATAGAATAGAATAGAATAGAATAGTTGGAAGGAGAATAGAATAGAATAGAATAGAATAGAATAGAATAGAATAGAATAGAATAGAATAGAATAGAATAGAATAGAATGCCTTTTAAACACTGACAGGCTTGGGGCATCGACCACCTCTCTAGGAAGCCTGTTCCAGTATTTGACCACCCTCTCGGTAAAGAAATGCTTCCCAATGTCCAGTCTAAACATCCCCTGGCGCAGCTTTGAACCATTCCCACGCCTCCTATCATTGGATCCCAGGGAGAAGAGATCAGCACCTCCACTTCCCCTCCTCAGGAAGCTGTAGAGAGCACCTATACGCTAATATATATCAGGTGTAGGCTGGTATAACAGAAAATGTTGGCATGAGTATTTGCTTAGGAGGGATTTTGTTTCACACCATATTGACTTGTCCCTGCTACTGTGAACATGTTATCAGGGTTTCCACTGCAATCCACATCTTCAAGGGTCTGTAATTTGTCGCAATAAAAACTTCCAGTCTGAAGTTTCCCTCCTGTTGTGTGAGCCCTGCGCAGAGCAGTTGTACATTTAAAATACTTATTTTAAATGCTTTCTAAACTAGACTACTAGGACAACTGCTGATGTTTGCACCTGCAAGTATTTTTTGTGGAGAAGAGTTTGACAGCATGGTGCTTGTGACTCATGGTGGGAAGAAGCAGCATCATGACACAGGGATGCCAAATGTCACCTGTGTGGTACAGGTCAGAACTATTGAGTATTTAATAAAACAGCTAAATTGCCCCAATTGCTTTGATAATAAAGTGACTGCTGAGCCTGCCAAGTAAATAATTAATTTCCAGTACATATTCGGCTCTTGTGGCTGGCAGCCACCTTTGTTTCATGGACCATAACTGGTTGGCTCTATTAGGCTAAGGCAGAAGCCTTTAAATAGAGATTAACAGGCACATTAACTTATAGCACGTAAATCATCTGCATTTTTTAAAAGGTTGTGTGTGTATTTACAGAACAAAATGCCACAGTACGCGCTTCTAGCCCTGCTCACTAGTCTTTTGTGTACCGAGATCACCAAGACCTCTCTGCAACCAGTGTTTGTAGTTGTGGCAAATCTCCCTATTGTGTTTAAGAGTGGTATGATGGCTTTCTATTGCTTCCAGTGAACAACCACACTCAGTTGTTGGGCAATACTCAGTGCACCCCAACAGGGATATTTTTCTTCTTTTAAAGAAGAGAGGTAGGAGTGAAAGGTTGGCATTGAGGTGCTTTGGGGGTGCCTCCTCTACAGCTTCAGCCATGAAGAGGGAATCATAGAATCATGGAATAGTTTGGGTTGGAAGGGACCTTTAAAGGTCACTCAGTCCAACCCCCCTGCAGTGAGCAGGGACATCTTCGACTAGATCAGGTTGCTCAGAGCCCCGTCCAGCCTGACCTTGAATGCTTCCAGGGATGGGGTATCTACCACCTCTCTGGGCAACCTGTTCCAGTGTTTCACCACCCTCACCATAAAAAATGTCTTCCTTATAGCTAGTCTAAATCTACCCTCTTTTAGTCTAAAACCATTAACCCTTGTCCTGTCGCAACAGGCCCTGCTAAAAAGTCTGTCCCCATCTTTCTTATAAGCCCCCTTTAAGTACTGAGAGGCTGCAATAAGGTCTCCCCAGAGCCTTCTCTTCTCCAGGCTGAGTAACACCAACTCTTTCAGCCTTTCTTCATAGGAGAGGCGTTCCACCCCCCTGATCCTTTTCGTGGCCCTCGTCTGGACCTGCTCCAACAGGTCCATGTCTTTCTTGTGCTGAGGGCTCCAGAGCTGGACGCAGTACTCCAGGTGGAGTCTCACCAGAGCGCACTAGAGGGGCAGAATCACCTCCTTTGACCTGCTGGCCACGGTTCTTTTGGTACAGCCCAGGACATGGTTGGCCTTCTGGGCTGCGAGTGCACATTGTCGGCTCACATCCAGCTTTTCATCCACCAGTACCCTGAGTCCTTCTTGGCAGGGCTGCTCTCAATCCCTTCATCCGCCAGCCTATATTGATACCAGGGGTTGTCCCGACCGAGGTGCAGGACCCTGCACTTGGCCTTGTTGAACCTCATGAGGTTCACACTGGCCCACTTCTCGAGCTTGTCTACGTCCCTCTGGACAAGGAAGGGCCAGCACAGCCAACACAGGCAAGGAAGGAAATGTGTGCATGTGCCATGTTAAGGTTTTAGTCCCTTACCTGTAAATTGAAATAGTACCAATTCTACTCACTTGTATAAAGAGCTACTTTGGTCAGTCTTATCCACCTTTTAATTTCAAAACTCTTACAAACAGTTGTTTATGTGTCTAGGGTCCCTGCCACCATTGTCAAATATGGCACTGATTAAAAACAAACAAACAAACAAAAAACCCACCTCTGCTTCCTAAACTCTGGGATCTGATGCTCTGTCTTTTCTTTACTCCACCCGTCACGTACCTGCAGATTGACAGTCAAAGGGGAAGAAACAAAATGATACTGAAGACTCAATAATATCCACCTTGCCTTTGACTCTCTTCATGCTCTATCACAACCCTAACGTAATTTAAGACGCCTAAGAGGTATTCATGGATATGCTGGCTGGTGCTCAGAATCTTAGGGAGCCTTTTAAAAAATTTATGAATTTGTAATGTAAAACAGATAGTTGTGTGAGCCAGCTAAAGCCATGCTTACTTTATAATGGAGAAGTGGCAGTGAATGCAGTATAGCTTGCAATATCCAAGAGGGATATGTACTCACCTGTGATTAACCTTCCTTGGCCATTAAATGTCACAGTTGGTGTGTACACATGGAGCAGAAAGAATATATATTTGTCAGTAAAAAGGTGACTGAATGAACGAAGTCATGAAATGACATTTTTCAGTAGGTTTGTCATAGCTGGAGCATGGAGGAAAATTGCTTTCTGTAAGTCTTGGCCCAACAGAACAAAACACACATTTCTTTCCAGTTGGGAAGTCATACTCATAGACATAATGAAAGCATTGTGCGCTCTGACTTTTGCAAACTCTGATAGAAGCCAATCTGCAATCTTGACAGATATGATCTTTTGCAGGATGCACTGTTCATTTACAGCAGCTAGAGACCTCAATTAATTTATGAACGAGGACAGCAGGCTGTGAACTCCCCAGCTCAGCCTAGGTGGAGATATCCCTGTCTGAATTTATGTTCTGGTAATTTAAAAAGATTTATACAAAGCTTTTCTTTCATTTTGAGAGTAGATTAAAATTCTAATGGAAACCATTTGTAGGCATTTGTTGAATTGAATAATATTTATTGCTGTATGAAAAGAGGAGAGAAAAAAAGAAAGAAACGCTGAAAAACTTTGCCAGCAATAAAATTAGTGAGGCAGAAATAAAATGGTACGAGGCAGAAAGAGCCCAAACCAGAAAGTAATACTTAGTAAAGCCTGTAGAAAACCCAGTGTTTTATAAAAGCATAATGAAAGGAATTTACACCTGTTTCTGAACAAATAGAAAATAGGCTGCTACCCACTGTGCATGGTCCCTCAGTTCTTTAATTCATCGGATGAGATACTTCTTAATGCTTGAAAAAAACAACTTTGTTGTGGATATGTTGTTTGCAGCTCAGGACATGCACTCTCACTCTGGTAGGGCCGTGATGTTTTTTTGGGGTGTGATGGTCACACAACCTATTCATTTACTCCTGGAAAGACTTTTTCAAAGCTCGCAGATGGCTTTAGAGCAGAAATCCTATTGAAAGGGAAGACGTTATTAGGAGTTATGCTTCTGGACCTGGTTAACTCATAACCTTTGTTCCAATATGGCTATTTTGGTTGGGGTCAAGTTACAAGCACCACACATCACACAGGGGCATGTGCCAATACAACATGACTTTATACAGGAGGAGGAATAAACTAGAATACTTATCCAAGAATTACTATAATTTTACTTGGCAGTTGTCTTGCCTGAGCTGTGATCAATAGAGTTAACCTGTGAGAGTTTTTATGAAAAGGAGTATGTAAATATTTGAGCTGTTCCTGAAAAGACTTCTTTGTGAGAGAAATTTACTTTTATTAGCTGACTTGGTAAAGAGAATGCATGTACTCCTAAAGCTATCGACAGTGCATACAGATGCAAAAGTATTCTCCCTGAACACCTCAGAGCTGGGATGAATGTAGAAGTCCAGGCAAACTGTTGGCATTACACAGATACAACAATGCAGATAAGCTAAAGTAAATGTTGGTTAAGGACTGCAACCGCTACCATGGACTTCTGGAGGGCG
>NW_009227181.1:0-9809 GCF_000690835.1 Fulmarus glacialis | reverse complement strand
CTCTATCCCAGCCGAAACCAGGGCAGTCCTACATAAAACCTTTATTAACAGTCTAGTTCCTCCATTAAAAGATAATGGCATCTGAAATTATTCACCAAAATGAAGATGATTTTTTTACAGTTTAAGGGAAATCATAGTACGCCCATGATTACCAAGCCAGATATATGTTTAATAACTTTGAAAAAGAGTAAATATTTCAAAAGATTTTTCATTTATAATTTGTTGGTATTCTGTCCATACTGGAAAAGACTGCAGCATAATTATCAATCTGCTTTGAATATATCTGCTACAGCAAATGCCCTTTATGTGAACTTTTTCATGGCAGAATGTGCTGACGCACTTTTTCTCCTGCTTCATTGCTAAATAGCCTTTTTAATCTGCTTTTGGTAACAAATAATTTTCGTTGTTTCTGACAACTTTGAATCTTATTTTGAAACCAGAAAAACAGCTCATGTCTCCTGCCCAGCTGGCTTCATACTGTAGTCCAACTTTCCTTCAACCCCACCTGCCCTAAAGGCCTAGGAAATATCAAAGAAATCCTACAGGGAATCAGAACGAAATATGTTCAAAGGATGAGACCTCAAACTTGTAGGTAGCAATCTATAAATCCCTTGATGTTTCTTTGCCTTTTGTTTTACAGATGCCGGGGGACCTATATCTCTTGGGGGGTTGGGGAGGTGGGGAAGAAAAGGGGATCTAATTCTTTATAAAAGAAAATCTTCCTTTCCACATTAAATTTTATTTTCTTTTTAAATATATTGAGATATTGCCTCTGGAAACAACACAAAATTAATCCAGCTAAGCTGGTACAAGACAATCGTGTTGCTTATACTTTTACTAGAATGAAACCAATTCTGGCAAGTGCTACTGAACCAATTCAAGCAAGATTGGATGTAATTTCTCACTTCATATTTGGAAACTAGTAAGGATGAAGTATATTCCTTCTTAAGAAAGTTTTCTAAAATGATGACTCAAAAAATTATTAAAATGGTAATGCAGAGCAATTCCAGTCTGATCAGAAGATCACTATAGACTAGGTTCCCAGGTAGAATTGACCATAATTGCTTTAACTCAATAGAATTGTTGTTAATGTAGATCACGATCTTGCCTGTATCATTCTGTGTGATTTTCTTTCTGATCAACATGTGGTGAAGAGAGAGGTTAATTTATAGGCCTCAGTCCTCTCTCCCCAGTGGGCAGCAGGGACTTCTCCCTGTAACAAGGTTGTCATGCTGACTTTGGATGAACACCATGGGCTGAATTAACGACCCTAAACTCAAGCCCGGGTGGTGGCAGCAGGGAGAGTTAGCCTGAGGTGTGTGCGGCTCCTGCTGAGACAAACATTAATATGTGCAAGCCAGAGAGGGTTTTTGACCTGACACTGAAAATCCCTGCCCTACCCATCGGGATTGCTAGCAGGGGAGGCTGGCTGTTTGTTATGACTGATTGATGTATTAAAAATGGCAAAACATAGAAATCCTGCTCAAAAAGGGCTCCCTTTTCTACAAAGCATGGTTTACAAGGAGACCCAGGTACAAACCTTGCTTTCAAAAGATCATCCTGGAGGTCACACAAAATGTGATAAGGTATTGTAGGAAACAAATGAGAAAGGATTTAGCATTAGTGACAGCAATTTTTCTCATATGTTCTCTGTTTGCAGCCTCTCCCTTTCAATAAGGGAAGGGCTTTAATAGTCAGTAATCCATGCTGGGCACCTATTCTCTCATCATCTAGTGACAACATTCCCCTCTTCCCCTTTAATATCCATAAATAAATTAAAAATATACTAGATATTGAGAGAGAAAGAATGGATTAATCCATCCTACTTGAATTTCATATATGACATACCATATACATTGAGAGAGAGAATGGATTAATCCTTATACTCAAATTCCTTCTGCAGAAGCAGCAGGGAAGCTTCATTAAACTTTTTTTTCCCCCCCACAAAGACACTGATTTGTTTCTTCTTAACTCTTATCTACAGCTAGGCTATCAAGTTAAAGAAATATAAGATACTGCAAGAGAAAATATAAATCATCCACAATAAAAATAATTTTTAAAGCTGTGTTATACACTACATTAGAATGCAATTAGGAATTTACCTTCTTTTGACTTCTGTATCTATCTTCTTTGATATGTCTCAGGAATAAAATCAGTAGCAGTCAGCAAAACTACAAAGGGAAAAAAATGACAAAAAGTTACACAGTTAAATGTACTGCTAGAAAGCAGACACTTTTGAAGCTGCCATGACTTTTGACAAGCCTTTAAGGTGTCAAAAAGTGTAATTTCACTGTTTTGTATGTGTGTATATGCACTGCCTAACTTGCAACACAGTGGGCTAATCGTAATTCTTGGGAGGGTGACTCTAGATCAGGCTGAATTGGCTTTTCCTCTGCAAGGTGCAGCTGTCAGCATGATTCAAACATTAGAACAGTCAAATCTCTACATAGTTTTGACTTGTTGAAAATAATTTAGAAACAGTAAGACTTCTTTTTATCTTTCAATATTTTAAAATAACCATAGGAGTATTATTCTGCTTTTCCCCCCTCTTCCTCTCCCAGCCCCCTCCACGGAGTAACCATCCAGGACATATTTAAAGTACAGAAACAACATCTAATTGTATTTGATTCAATTGGTGGAGTTTTGGCCCATGCAGAGTATTGCACATCTTTAACTTCTATATTGCATCTCAGATAGGCAGTTTAAGGTGACTTTGTCCAGTTTCCTTGTGCATTAAGGACAGGTGACATTAAAAAATTAGATTGCCTGCAGTTCTATCCTGTGTAGTCATTGACACGTGGCGTGTTTCTACCAATAGCCTCTTTGATAGCTTACTCCTGGGAGTAATGTTGCAGTGCAAGAAAAATCAATACCAGTTCAGACTTTGGTATCTTCTTTGAACACAACAGCTTAAGATAAAACTTCCATAAATGACCTTTTCAGAGGTGGCCTCAGTCAGTGACTCAAGATGTAGCACGAGAAATCAAACAGATGATCTTAAGGCTCCCAAACACTAACTGCTTTGCTCACAGGTAGCACAGGGTTGGAAATTGGATTTGGTCCATGCTTGGTATTAGTTCCTTTCAATTTCACTGTGTAAAATTTTACCGATGCTACAAAGAAAGAGCTTTTGATAAATATACTAAAAAAGCCTAAATCAATAGTCCTCTTGGAGAAAGATACCTGGAAAAATAGAATATAGAGAATCAATTGTCCCTTCATGGTGTGAGATTTCTGTTCTTCGTCATTCAAAATATGACAAAATTACCAGCAGCAGCTGCTTCTGACACTTTAGCTGCCAGGTAACTCATACTCATCTGGAATGTTTCTATTGCTAATTTATTCGTGCATCTGCTGGAAAGGGTGCACGTAACCACACCACTGATGGTTGGAAGAGAGAGGTGGCAAAAAGTTACAGCATACCCCGGTCTGCATTCGAAGGAGTGCATGTCATTCTAGGGAGCACGACTGGAAGGACTACGTTCTTGTTCACCCACCCTCTGAGTCCTTCCCTCTGTCTCTAGGTAAATCTGCTTCTGTAGAGAAAAATACAGTGGTGTTTTTTTCTGATAGAGAACTACAGCTTAGGCAGAGCTGCGTGAAGTGCTGTTCTCTGTGCATACCAACAAGCAACAAGGATAAAAATAGCAAAGTAACTTTTATTCACAAATTTTTAGAAATATCACTAGCAAAGTCATGAGAGCAGATAGCAACTCACAATTTTTGATGACAAATACCCATCCAATAACAATCTTTTTTATTTGGGGTGTGGGGATGTTGGGTTAGGGTGGGGATTTTGGGGGTTTGGGAGGGGGGGGGGTGAGTTTTTTTAAATATAAAAATGATAGAGACAAACTAGGAGGACCATAAGGTTGATCATTTGTGTTCTTTCTCAGTGTTTATTTCTAGCACCCCAAAAGTCATGCATATGTGTGCAGGTATGTGTATGTCTCCTTCAGAATAACTGTCTTTGTTTGTTTGTGTCTCCCATGAAACAGTTGGCAGGTTAATAAGAGAAATTCAGAAGATCAATGAGCAGCAACCCTGAGATAAGAAAACACTATTCTAATACTCGGGTGTGGTTGTGAAAATATTATTTGATGATAAGGCAGAAGGAAGATGAAGTGCCAGTTCTCAGAAGCATTGTCATAATATGAAGTTGAGATGTTTTTCTAAATGCTAAGGTGTATTTTCTAAACTCTGCTTTCAGTCCACTTTATTGGATGATGATTCACAATCTTATAAATTGGATACAGGTTCCAGATGAGTTGTTCTCATTCTTTTAGAATCAAGAATTTTTTTTTTTTTTTTTTTTAACTACCTAATGGTTATAATTCAATTTTTATTTCAAAGTAGGGTCAAAATAATATACTTTTTTTTTGTTGCCCTGTTACATTAGGAATTATAAGTAGACTGTGGAGTACATTTTAAAACCATTGTTCTAGATTATACTTTATTAAGATTCTTGTGAAAATATTTGTTCCTTTGTCTATGACTGCAAACTGATAGGAAAATATTAAAATACTTCCTTCATTATGATCTCAAGAGACCATAGGCATAATGTTGATTCATGTTCCAGTAGACTTTGGTCAAGACTGTAATCTTCATGCAAGTATAGATACTTTCTAAGTAATGTAAAATACATTAAATAATAAATAAATGCATTTTTTAAGCATATAGAAAACCGGATGGACTTAAGAGTAAGTATTCATAGCCAGATAATTATTTTTTAAAACCTTAATAAAATCTGCTGTATTGAACAAAGGCTTAAAAAGTACACAAAACACAGAAAACACATTTCATGTGAGAAGAAAACTCAACTTCATTATTTTGTAATGTTGAATAAACCTGTATAGACAAAAGTATAGACAATTTTTAATGCATTTGTCAAACTTACTTTATTCTCAAAAAAAAAAAACAAAAAACAAAAAAAACAGCTTCTGGGGTTTGAAGTATAAATTGATCTTCATCTTTTGGTCAATGAATCCATGCACTAGGCTTATGCATGAAGCACCTTGCTTGAGGATTCTTCTATTTGTATGTACTGACTGTGAAAGAGAAAAGCCATCACCAGTCTCATATGCAGCAAGTTCTGAATCATACAGGCATCAGTATTTTCTTTCTGATCTTGCCATAGAAAGCATAGATCGTTCTATGCTTAAATGATTTGATAAAGATTGGCCCTTTGGCAATATGATGTGAAGAGATTACCTGGGATTTGGTTGGTAAAAGAAGATTGTCTAATGAGTAGGTTATTGAATGAATCACAGTAGCATTTAGTACTGATAATGGATTTAAACCCTGAGTTATTCAGATAAAGCAGAGAATCCCACTGCCATCTCAACCAAATTTGTATGTGTGTTTAATATTCTGATATTTAATATTCTGATATTCTGATAGGATGTATGTGGTTTGATTTATTTCAGTGCAGAAAAAAAGAAGTTGCTAAGACCAATTAAAAGTTCCTAATATTTCATTGTTATAAAGCTGGCTATGAGATAGCTGTTACAACAAAAGATAAAGTCTTTTCTCCCTCAAAGCTCCATTCACAAATGGTAGTTTATTCAGAGACATTTTGGAAGATATAAAAGATGCTATGCTTAATCTTAAATTATTTATTAATTAATTTCTGACGTTGCCTTTAAATAGTATGCATAAGCAAGCACTATAAGCCTATGATCTGACTGGCTGTAGTGGTAGGTCCTGCTCTGATAGAAACACAAACCTAAGGGCACATTGAATATTCTGCATTGAGGCTCTCTGTAAGCCACTCAAAGCAGTAGTTTGAAGGTCACAAGTACACTGCATGAAGAATTAACCTACATTCATAGGTATAAGTGACAGTTGTTCCTGACGTCCCTTAAATATAAACACAGGTGGCTTATATCAGAAATAGAAAGAAAAATCATGTTTTCCTTTTTATTTCATATTTCTTCTTTTGCAACGTTCATACCTGTTTGAGTCAGTGTTTGTGCCTTCTTCTGTAATTTTGTGTATGGTTGTGTTGAAAACACACAAACTAGTCCTTTTCTTGAGATATTTAAAAGAGCACAAAATCTGTGTTGATGGTATACATTAACCTGCAGAATATATATAGAAGCCTGCTGAAATAACTGGCACTATATCCTTACTTTTAACGTTGGTTTGTTCCGTTCTTCTATGATAGGTAGTTAATGAACTAAGGCCCAATGCCAGACCATATTGAAAACCAGCAGTTACTGTCTTCAGGCTTATGAAAAAACAAATTAAAATATGAGGGCTGGGATTTTATTTTCTCTTATTTCTATCAATAATATTCACCCATTAAAAAAAAAAGGAAGAAAACAATAAAAAAAAGTAATTTTCCAGTGTTACTTCATTTATTTTGTTTAAAGATAGATAGAGAACATCTTTCTGTAAGTTTATTTGCCAATTATTCTGGACCATGGCCAAAGACAAAATAAGCCTGAGCCTCAGTGACAGACAGCATTATCTAGTCACACCAATAACAGGAAAATACTCCATCTCTGTAAAATTTCCTCCCACAGCAACACTTCCTTTTCCATGTATTCTGTCAGGCAGTGTCCTGAAGGTAAACAGATTTAATCTGTTTAGGACTGAAGAAACAGGAGGAAGCCTGCCTTTTGAGAGAGGATTCAGGTAGGCATCAGAAATTGCCCAGTAAGAGCAATGGGGTCAAAACAGCATCATCACAAGGACTCTCTCAGAAACCTCTTTGCCAGCAGACCTTTCTCCTTTCAGCTGCTGGAATTAATGGAGGCATTTGAGCAGTCATTTTCCCAATGATCCCATTTAACGCAGGCAGAGAATCGTGCTGCACCTTTTGTAAATTTGCAGGTGGTTTGTTTGTTTGTTTGTTTTTTACTGTAGGAGGTGAAAGTTGAAGATGCAAAAGCCTAGGGCTTATTTTAAAATCTGGAGCACTCAACATTGTCCCAGCTCTACTGTCATGAAGATTTAACTCTCGCATGAGTGGGAGTGCAGATAGTGCAGTGATCGTTTCTTTAACAGTCTCACTCATGACATTCCTTTGTAATGACACAGTATACTTCTTTCTAGTAAAGATTTTTGAACAGCTTAAAAACTGCGGACATTTAGTATCTGAAAGACTTCTAACCATTTAAATTTTGTATGCTTTTACAAGTAGACTTGCACCCATGAAAATGCTGAAACATTTTATAAGTCATTTAGAGGATTCTGCTATTTCCCCCCCCCCACCTAGAATTTAACAAGGGCTAAAAGAAGGACAGTTTTAATACGTTTCTACATAATTATTCTTAAAATAATGTCTGGAACTGATTAGAGGATAATTTTCTTTCCATATTTTTTAAACCCAAACTTATAGACTTCTGTCATATTCTGCATACTTCCCTAGTATGTTTCAAAGACAGTAAAAAGGAAATAGCAACATTATCACTTTCGTTAAATTCTAGACTACATTCTCATAAAATTAAAATTATGGCAATCAAATTAATTTTAAAAAAGAAGCTTTCTGAAGGATCACTAAAATTAACCAAAGCCCTGAGGATGAAACACACCAAGCCATAAGGAATAAAAGTAGTCTCGCATTAAGAAGGCTGCCCTGGAGAAAAGATGAATTAATCTGGTACACTCTGAATTAGTCAGATTTTGGTGTTTGTTGAATTGGAAAAAATGTAGCAGATATTGTATATTTGAGCATACGGTATTCCCACTATGTGAGAAAGAGCAAAGTACACATACAAGTGTACATATTTTATGAAGGACTGTATTGCGTCTACAACCTCAGAAGACACAGAAAAGGAAGGGTCGACAATTTTTTTGACCGCCAGATGGGAGCTGCCTATGATGAGAGTGTTCTTGATTTTCAGTCCCCTTCTTGCACTTTACATGTATTAGAGAGATATATCTGAAATGCTGCTATGGGAAGGTTAACATTTACTTATTTAATATTGTGTGCTAAGAATAGCAAGTTAATTGGTCCCCGGAGCACAAAGGAATAAAGTTCATAAAGTGGTCGTTCATGAGAGAGAAGCCACGAACAACTCTCTCCAAGATTTCCCTTTGTTGGAGACATGTAAAACAACTTAGTGCACAGATGGATTTGTGTCAGCTTGGAGTGATCTTAACACACACAATTTCTACTTTAGTAGATGTGAAATGAATAAAACAAAACAAATAGAAAGGAGAAAAATCCAAAGGTAGAAATTTAATCAGAGATATTTAGGTTTGATATTAGAAAATAGTTTTCTAAGCACTGGAATAATTTGTCTAAAAAAACTGAGAATCCTCAATCAATCATTATACATTGAGAGAGATTAGATAGCCCAACTCTCGTGAGCAGTCTGGGAGGGGAAACAGGAAAGATCACTTCTCAGCATGTTCCATGGCCCAATTTTCCATAATCCTGAGTCAAAGAACAGTAGCCCTACAACTCTTCTGTAGGTTTGAGAAGAATTACATTAAGAGACTTTAGAAGAGAAGAGAAGAGAATGCAGATATGTAACACAGAAAAGATGAGGCACAATAAGGAAAGTAGAAAAGCAATAATGCTATCTTGTCTTTTTACACAGTGCTATCTCAAACACTCTGGTGGCAGAGATTGTTTCCTAATGTATGTTTAAACAGTAAATCCTTCAGTGCTGGCAGTTTCAGGTTTTTTTATTATATAACCTAATAACCAGCTTACAACCAGGTAAAATGTGGTAGTTCAAGGAGCTTGAAATGTATGAACAAAGCCTGGAGACTAAATGAACTCTGATTAACATCTTCCATGCTTTAGTTGTTGTAAAAGTAGAAACAAAATCAAGACCATGCTATCCTACTACACGGCAGTTCATAGTTGTTTAATGAGCAAGATATACTTCTAGTTTGGTTGAGAGGGGGTAGCTGTGTGGGGCTCAATTCCTTCATCATAACTTGTCTTTTGTTCTGATTGACAAAAATTCATCCATGCATTTTGTTACAGGTTTAGTATAGTAAAGTTTCCCTCTTTACCCACCAGAGTGTCTCATTTGTGAATGTATGTTCTAATAAAAAGAGTGTCTAGTTTAGTCTAGAAGCTGTTTTTCCTGGATCAGACATATTTCTCCCATTCCTTACTCAAATATCAGGTATTGTCAAAATAAGAGAACTACTTACAAGTACATTTACTTCCAACTTCATATTCTTTAATGCTTCACTGTTTTACTTTTTGTGTCTTGTCTCTGGGGCCCTCTTCCTTTGTAAATAATAGAAGTGAAGATTGCTGCATGATTTTGAACAAATTGAAAGTTTCTACCTTTAGTTTCTTCCTTCAATTTGCTGGCGAGTGAAGTAATGTTTCCATTAACTTTTTCTGTTCCTAGATGTCTTGAAGTGACAGATTATGAAAAGGGTAGTCAAAGAATTGCATGAATACTTGTGTCTTTGTCAAAAAAAAAAATTTGTAAATGAAACAGAAGATGTAAAGAAGAGGTATGAAGTATAGAATCATAGAATCATAGAACCATAGAATAGTTTGGGTTGGAAAGGACACTTAAAGGTCATCTAGGCCAAACCCCCTGCAGTGAGCAGGGACATCTTCAACTAGATCAGGTTGCTCAGAGCCCAGTCCAACCTGACCTTGAATGTTTCCAGGGATGGGGTATCTGTTCCAGTGTTTCACCACCCACATTGTAAAAAATTTCTTCCCCATATCTAGTTTAAATCTACCCTCTTTTCATTTAAACCCATTCCCCCTTGTCCTGTCGCAACCGGCCCTGCTAAAAAGTTTGCCACCATCTTTCTTAAAAGCCTCCTTTAAGTACTGATAGGCTGCAGCAAGGTCTCCCTGAAGCCTTCTCTTCTCC
>NW_009227180.1:0-7558 GCF_000690835.1 Fulmarus glacialis | reverse complement strand
AGAACAGAAAAGGGAGAATAATAATGATAATGATAAAATATACAAAATAAGTGATGCACAATGCAATTGCTCACCACCTGCGCTGACCGATAACCAGGTAGCGATCGGTACTTCCTGGATCATGCCTATCATTCATATACTGAGCATGACGTCACATGGTATGGGATACCCCGTTGGCCAGCTGGGCTGGCTGTCCTGGTTATGTTCCCTCCCATCTTGTGTACCTAGCTCAGTCAGTAGATATGGGAGCTGTCCTTGGACTAGGAGGGTACTTAGCAACAACTGAAAACATCAGTGTGTTATCAACATTTTCCTCATACTAAATCCAAAACACAGCACTAGCAAGAAATTTAACCCTATCCCAGCTGAAACCAGGACAGTATCTCAATTAATGGATGTCAGTTAAGATACCAGCTGAGACATAAATTGTCAATTTGTTGTGCCAAATTTTCCCCATAAAGAATTTCTTCCAGTTTTCTCTTCCATGTTCTCAATGTTCTTGCCCATACAAGTGTTCCTCATTCTCCTCCATGAGGGTCTGAAAAAGAAAGATCTCTAAGGTTTTTATTGTGGAGATTATCTTTCAATACAGTCCATAACATGTATTGTTCAGGAATCTTGTCCTTAATTCCAGGAGTTTTGTAATTAATTTCTTTAGATCTAAACGTAAAAAAAAAAAGTGTTGTGATGACTGATCTGTCTTAGTAGGGATTCAAAAAGAACAAATGTTCACTACTGTTTTAATGCAGAAACCAAGATATGTTTTGGAGTCATTCAAGCCAGGAAAATGAATGGAGAGGCAGAATTTGTAGTTGCACATACATGGACAAGATGAATAATTGATCCGTGTTTATATTGAACTCTCCTTAGAATTTATTAATACTTAGCTCCAGGAACAAGTCATTTTTCTGCCTATGGTAAAGTCAGCTTTATGGAAAAAAAGTGCTTATAGTACTATTTTGTAAGTTCTCCTCTAACTGAGCAACATGGGTCAGACTCTACATCACGTAACATTTTGACTTAATAAAGATAAAAAGATTATTATTATGTGATAAGTTTTGCTAGGCAGCATTTGTACAGTAAAGAGGAAATTATCCTTACCCCTTTTATGCAGTGAATGTGAAGGCAAGATGTGCCAATGGGTCAGCGTTCCGTGAAAGACAGGGACTGTTGTCTCTGAAATAGCTTTCACTACAGCTAAAGGCCAAGGAGTTCAGTGTGACACTGTGAGGCCCATGATTTATTATACCTGACTGTATTTGAAAGAAGAAAAGCTTAGAATATATGGGTTTGTCTAGAAAAAAGAAAACTGAGGCATAGACAGGACAAAAAACTTCATGAGAAAAAAGATTGCCACAAAGGGGTAAGCTTTCCCCTTCACTCAGAACAGAAAAATAAGTAATTGAACTGAGGCACAGAACTGTTAGTGTAGACAGTAGTTGAGAAAAAAAACCAAAATTTTTAATGAGACGCATGATTAAATCACTAAACAAAATTTTTTATAGTTTTGGATGTTATAAATGTAGCAATGGAAGTATTTCAAGAAATGGATAGAAAAATATCTGCAAGAAAAAAATTACTTACTTAAACCTACTTGATTCTGCCTTCAGCAAAAGATGGACTAGATGATATCTTAAGGTCCCTTCCAATTCTGTATTTAACAACAGTTCTATCACAAATCAGGGGGGATGTTGTTTAGGTTTTTTGGGTTTTTTTTCAGAGCATGTTCAAGAAATACATTTGGGTTTCATTTTGGGTTTGTGTTTGGTTTTGCTATTTTTTTAAAGCTGTTTTTAGTCCTTTTTCTAGTTTAGTTAAGATACTTTTTCCCCATCTCAACATCAGAACTTTGGCTCAGTTGATCTAAGCATAATCTCTTCCAACTATTTCCATAGGATTGCTTGAATAGCAGTTTGAGTCATAAAATGTTTGATGGGCCTGTGCATTTGGTTTCTTGGAAGAGTTGTGTGTGGGATAAGCGTGTTCAAGAACTTAAGCCAGTGTTCATAGTTTTCATTGCATAGAACGGTTTTATCTCTACAAAGTGCCTCTAAGCTAACATCTGCATCAATCTCCTGTCATAGTCTTTGCATGTTTAAGTAGAAAAATAAATGGGAAAATAAATTCTACTGTGTATGATTTAATAAGGACTAAGCTAAGGACAAAGTGCTTCTTGTTCCTCTAGTCAGGGAGTGGGAAGGCAGACAGAGTCTCTACTCCTTATATTGTTTATGCATTTTTGTATTTGATAATGCCTGGGGAAAAGAAAAAAAAAAAAACAACTAATTCTGTAGTCGGGCACAGAAACATTGTACTTTTTTGCCTACGTAAATAAAATAACTTTTCTCCCCATAACTAGTTTCCTTCCTTCCAAGGAAAGACTGCTCACAGAGCTGGTGTTCAGTACTGTCAAATAACACCATATTAATCAAAAGCAGTAATTTGCTATATGTTTGGAGTTCATTCCTGACAGAGGGTGAACTGAGTATTGCCCTTCCCATGGGCAATGCTCAGATGCAGTATTCTATGCTGTATTCTTTAGCTGTTGCCCACTAACAAAGTTCTGTAGTTATATTAACTTAAGTGTAAATAAATTTCCATCCAAGGTTTAAACCTCACAAAAAGCTAATGTCAGAAACACACATTTCTCTATGCCTTCTTTACTACAGACGTTTTCATTTTCCTTAATAGATAGAACATAGGCTACAACCAGAGGTGTTGTATGAGCTAAAAGTAGCTATAGCTCTATTCCAGCATGGCAACTCTTATATTGCTGTGTCGTCTGTGTAAAAAATTATAATCTCAACTGAAAATAAAATTCCCTGTTCCATGCAGAGGGCACCATTATAAAATTAAATTAGTAGGAAAAGATAGTGCTAAAGGTAGAATGTCAGTTTTTCCTTCCTTTTTGATTCCAAAAGTGATATATCAGAATGTGACAGTATGATTTTGCTGAAGAAATAATTTACTAATTAAGTGTCTATGAGAGTGTAGCCAGTGCAATCACAAAAAATACAATCATGGCATTGGCAAAAGCTTACAATTTACTTTAAAAAACGTAAAATGGAATAGTTATTGCTGGAAGTTTAACCTCAAATCTCTCTGTGCACTAATTTAAAATCCTAAAAGAAAGCACATAGTCTGCAGAACTAAAAAACATGTATTGTAGCTGGAATCTGCATTTACAAGTAGATTTTTTTCTCTCTCTCTCTTTTTTTTTTTTTTTTTTTTGTAACACAGTCAGAGCTGTTCCACTTCACTGAAATAATTCAATATGCACCCAATAATAGAAATAGTATTTCCTAATACAAATAACCTTCCCAATACAAATCGCATAAAATATTATATTGTATTCTTCAAAGTTGTGCAAGATAAGTGATGTTGTTCAAATCTGAGTCTTGTTCTACACCATATTTCTTTATTAAAGCAAATTTGTCTAACTTTCTGAATCTGAAAGAGTTTTCTTGCATGATGCATTTGTTGCTTTTTTGCTGGAGGCAGTCCATTTCATAACTTGCCTATATGTCCTAAAAAATCCAATGGTAACTGTACCAAAAAAAGCATGGTACCAAATGTCTGCTTTTTTCCCTGTTACACTACTGTTATTGGTCTATACGGAACTTGCTGAGAAGGTAGCAATATTAGGAGGCCCTTATAAAAAAAAAGTCTCTAGGATGATGTGGTAAGGAGTATGTATATGATCAGACAGACATATTGCAATCTGTTAAAAGTTTTGAAAGAAATCACTAGAGAGCACTTAGCAAGAGCTACAAACATCCTTAGTATTGAACAGATAAGGCTATCCAAACCCTTTAATGCCACCTCTGGACACAAGCCTGAGAAAGCTTGATTGAGTTCAGAATATTTTAGCTTTTATGTTGACAAACTGATGATATGAGAACTGTAAAAATGAAGCTTAGCTGACAAAGTTGGCAACAACAGTATTTTTCACAGCAAAGGAAGCATTACCTGCTTGCTATAACTAAAAGAATAAGGAACAAATGGGATATAAAGTAAATCTCGAGCTGCCAAAAATTTAAAAGAACATTTAAATCACACAGTCTGTTCATTCTTGCTTGTTTTCAGCAAGACTTTTTATACTAGTTGGACCTGACTTTCTAAGGTTTTTGTTTTGTTTGCATCAGCCTCGAATGAAAACATGACCAATACTGGAACAGAAAACAACATATGGAAATTGGCTTAAGACTCTCAAGCACTGGTGGTTTTTTTTATATTACCATAAGCTCTGCTAGGAGATCTAAGATTGTTTTTCGTTTTTACTTCTGCCTGAGTCAATAACTAACTGTTCTCCCAAAGAGCACCCACCAGTGGCATAAAACCAAAACACCATTTTTAGTATACTATACAGCTCTCTCCCCTGCATAGCTGACATTTCAGTACCTAAATCATTGCATCAATGAGCTGAAGGGAAATATTTTTAACACACAAACTCACTCTTAAGTCAGATGCGTGATACATTCTATCATATATATAGTCTTTCTTGGGTAGAAAAACAATTTCTTTTTTCCAGTAGTCCCCTGCATAATGACAGGAAAATTTCATAACTGTTTTACAAAACTGGAGAAAATATGTCTTTCACCATTTTTTCTATCAGTATATTTCTATATATGTGCGCACAATATGCCTCAGGAATTGATTCTATGACTAGGCCATGCAGACATCTGGGAATACAGTAAACATGTGAAAGAACATCTGCCTTCATATCTGCATTTTTATCTTAAGGAAAAAATTTCAAAAAAATATCCATTTGTGATAAATTTCAAGAACAATTGTAATGAAGTGACAAAGAATTTCTAGTTTCTTCCCAAGAGATAAAAATTACAAATAGCACCTTGTAGCTGTGTAGCTATTTGTAGAAATTATATGTCAAGTACCATTATTTTAAATACATCTCTGCCATCTGCTCCAGTCCCAGAATTCAAAATTGAAAGATTCTGCAGTTGTGATACATGAGTCTAAGATAAAATGTGTCTATAATCAAAACATTCCAGTCCAGCCTAGTCTGAAAAAATTATGGTTTTATTAGTCATATGCCTTACATTTGCATCACAGATAGCAAGATTGTTGTACCTTTCAAATGTCGACAGTAGCTTTATTAAAATGAAAATTTAATGCACAACTTTATTAGAGAGTAGGCAAATAACTTTTATGTAAGGTTACTGCAAGGTTCTTAGTAAGAATGAATCTCCAGTTTTGGAGTCTGGAAAATACATAGGCAGATTATTTCCTGCAAGAGGTTACATTCTAATTTGAGAAAGCTTTCATCAATTGCAGCTCACATTAAAAAAAAAAAAAAAAAAAAAAAAGTAGCCAGTTTATGCAAGAAATTCATTGACTTGAACTTGATATTTTATCTCTGAACTAGTCACCTCATACAGCTAATTACATTTGTGTTTTCTGAACTAGAGATGCAATGTCCACTCCTACAATGGCATCACGAGCCACAGGAAATTTGCTGCTTTCCTTGAAGCCTCAATGCTTACATCCACACTGAATACATAAGACCCTTTTTTCATTACAAAAGAAACATGTTTCTTGTTCCCTCACTTGCAGAGAAAATCTTCAGAAAGTGACTTGTTTAGATCCATAAGCTCCCTCCCAAAAGAGGAACAGCATATGAAAAGCACTCAAAAATTGTATTACAAGTGTCTTATTGTTGAACAGCGAATAAGTTCATGTTTATGACATAGAAATACGAGCATAACACTTTTAAAAAGATACAGTCAAAACAAGATAACTGCTAAAAACAAACCACAAAACCAAAAGGAACTTTATTCTCCAGAATCTGAAAATAAATAGGGTAGGTTGATCCTTTTGACAAAATCTGAGGTTTATTTGTTGAAGTTACATAATTTGACATTTACAGTGATGTCTGTAAGAAGAAAAATACTGGAAGAAAAGTAGAAATAAATTGTGATATATAGTTTACATATATATAGTTTTAACTTTTCTTTTAACTTACAGTATTAGGCTACAATCTCTCTTCCTAAAACTTAATATTATTTATTCTCATAAGACTAATCCTTTTTACTGATGCTATAATTTCCATAGTTCGTACTGGGTGTTTTGTTTTGTTTTGTTTTTTTTAAATTATTCCCATACTGCTTTAACATAAGAAAGACTGATCTCCACAGATCTGAACAGAAAAACAACTATGAAATTGTTCCCACAGATAAATATACCTGTATGTATATATGTGTATGTGGTTAAAATACATCTTCACTGTAATTCCCGAGGAACAAAGTTGTGATTCTGAAAACTTTTGCTTGTAAGTCACTTATTCTGCTAACTCCTAAATTCCATTGTAATTTCCACATACACATATATTACTGACAAACACCACTAGATCTTATAATTGCACCAGCTTTTTTACCCCAAATTTCGTTATTCTTAGTGTTGAAGAGCAACTCAGCATCTAATTCATATTTCAGCCTGCCTATAACATCTGAAAGCTGTAATTCTTAGAGTATGCCTCACAGTATAGTGGCATGATGGTGGTTTTTGGTAGTGGGCTTATTCCTTTCATACAGTAATAGCTTATGAACAGTGGCTTACTTCTCTGTGTCAAAATGAAGAAGAGTTTATGCAAAAACGGTATTTATTGTATGTACTATACCTACTGTGTTCCCTTCCCCCTTCTTTATCCATTGTGTGAGATCTCAAACCCCTATTTCAATGTTCCTCTCACTGTGAAGAACTCACCTCCATTATCCCCATGAAAGGGCTCCAGCTGTGTTTTCAAAGAAAATGGCTGCAACTGCATTTCACTAAGAAGTCAATCTTTCTGTGTTTTGAATATTTCAGCTGTGAGAACACCTACAGGTCCTCTAGTTATATTGTCAGAAAAACACCAGTCACTGATTACTGAGAAGGTAATCCCTATAACACTCAGATTTGGGCAGTTGTTAATATGCAAGTACTCAGAAACTTTGAAGCTGAACTGAAAAGCAACTGCCAAGTTACTGACAGGTTAAGCAACAGTACAGCAGGTTTTTCCCCTTCTTGTGATTTTGGATCTGCACACTAAAACAGCTGAGAAGTTAATTTTAAGTGCTTAAATCCCTTGGTGGATGTAGTACATAAAAATCACAGAATAGAGAAAACCTAATGTGGCAGCAGCACCTTCACTGTTGTTATTAGTGTGATCCTTCACTTGACTAGCATATTCAGTTAGGAAAGAGTCTGGTGTTTTCCATATTACATCCTCTTCCTATGTAAGGATTCTGTTGCAAATGAAGAAAATCTCCTTTGTTCATCAGCTGGTTTATTTTAGAAAGCTTTACAGGGGCACGTAATAAACTGCATATGAACATGGCTCCCTCTAGTGACTGCCTTTAGAGACTCCAAGAGCTTATTTTTCACAGGCTTATTGGGAGAAAAGCAGGTGTGTTTTCTGCCTCTGAGTTTCATTGCATTTGTCTACAGGACACCTTTATATTTCACGCAATAAGATAAGTATAAAATGCACAGAGCAAGTAGGCTTTCTTAAGTTTCTTCTACTCTGCAAAACAAGGATTTTCTTTTCAAATTTTGCTAC
>NW_009227179.1:10530-11451 GCF_000690835.1 Fulmarus glacialis | reverse complement strand
GTGGCACCTCTGTGAAAGCATATTTTAGAAAGGGCAGTAAGCGCCGTGCTCAGGGAACAAGGAGGCCCGAGCAGGAGGAGAGACCAAAGAAGAGACGAAGGCCACGCAGCAGCAGGCGGGGAGAGGAGAGCAGCAGCCGAGGCAGCGGGCGGGGCTGGGGCTGGGAGGTACGGCTCTGAAGGGGCTGCTGCTGCTGTTGGAAAACACACTGACCCCATTTTCCTGCATTGCCCCTGGGCTCAGGGGCAGTCCCTGTCAGGGAGACAGAGTATAATATCTAGGGAGGGGACTGAGGAGCAGAAAGTGGGGAGGAGAGGTTTGGCAGAGGCAAGGAGTGTTTTCCCTGCGTGCCCGTTTGTTTGTTTCACTACAAAAATCACTAATTAGAACTTTGTTCGTTGACAGTAAATTAAATTGATTGAAAATCCCCCCCAAATCAGTAAACTGTTTTGCCCATGACACCAATATGCCTCTATCACTGGATAGAAATTAACCACTTTGGAGATGGGTTTTTACCCTCAGACATGGGAAACAAGCAGGTAACAGGCATCCTCCTTCTGCTCTGATGGATCTGCTCTTTAGCTTTTGTTCATCAGGCAGCTTGTCACTTTTCATCATCAAGACGTTAATACGTAGGAGAAAGAGAACTTCCAGAATGATCAAAATGGCTGATCAAGGTTGGAGGGACTACTCAAGGTAAAACCCAAGATGGTCTGTCTGTTCTGGTTGCTTTTGAAATGCAAGGTCACATCTTCTAGCCTGACCACACACCTCATCAATTAATACTTGTGCAAAGTACAAGCAACTGCTTTTTGTATCCTTCCTCCACAACTGTATAATATGTCAAGGCTAGGAAATGCTATGATCTGATAAGTAACCATGGCTAGGTCTTCTGTGTTCTGCAACTCCTCTTAGAGCTCA
>NW_009227179.1:0-10516 GCF_000690835.1 Fulmarus glacialis | reverse complement strand
ACTCACATGTCTTTTATGTTAGAGTTGTCTCCTCCTCTTGTAACAGCTTTGTTATGCCTACTCGTCTACAAAGAAGATGAAAAATCTCCAGTTTAGTTACTCTTTTACCATGTCCCTAGGCAGCATCAGTGCTCATTACCAGGCCCTCATTAAACACATTGAATTGTGAACGGCGTGTTTCCAATTGTGTGGCCTTTGTTGGGCTTTTAAATAGTTGTTGTAGCAAGAAAGCTTTTGGGGCATTTCAGTTGGCCAACAGCGGCGGTGTGTCCATACTCTGAATGCCACATGTTTTCGGTTTGTTACGTGACTTCTGTATTACCTGGAACTGCTTTCCTTATGTCCAGTGGCCCAGTCCAGGCACGTGTGTATGGATGGTTCACACTAGTTGGTCTGTGGCATCAAGTGACGCACCAACAGTTTCATTCAATGCAGTTTCTAGCTTTCTTGCATGTACCAATCTTTCTGAGACAGATGTGCATATTCAGCTGCTAGAAAAAAAAAAGCAGTGTTGCAGAGTGAGCCTGCAGATAGCATTCATGAGCTATATTACTGTAACACTAAATTTACACTTTGCCTGCTTCACCCGTGCTTTAGAAAACAATATGCAGTGGGCTGTCACTCCCAGTGGTCTGAGTTCCTGGAGTGGGTAGCTTGTGCAACATTCTGGCTTACAGAAAGTTGTTTGTTAGCTTTAAAAGGTGAAAGAGACTCATGTGCATGCTAGACAGGTTGGTGCATAATTAGCGTTTGGTAGTAACGAAAGACCTAGAAAGCATCAACATTAATGTAGGTTTGGTTTGGATGAAGTCTTTTGTTTAGAGAGCAGGTTTGTTTAGATAGCAGTACCTATGCTGGCCTTGGACTTAATCTTTGACCCTTTGTATAGCTGTTAAGTTGTATAAGTGCAAGTATACTTCCTTGTGGTGGACTATTTTATTCTCTGTCATTAACCACCTCCTTTTGTGTAGCTTGAGGGAAATTTGTTTTCTGCTAGGGCTGACAGCATCATTTGTGGGCACTTGGAATGTGGAATATGCCACCAGCCATAGTAGGCATCTGGGTATCTGACTTACCATCATGGTGCAGAGACACTGTTCTCCCTTTCTCTGAAAGGATGAATTTCTGGTCTGTCACCCACCTTGGCACAGAGTGAGACTGTATGTTTAACCTAGTGGCTCTGGTGAGGGTTTCCATCCTTACTATGTCCCCACAAGAAATATGGGCAGCATGTGCCAAGGCAAGCCTTGGCCCATCTGTTATTGCAGACTCCATCAGAATGAATGACTGGTTCAGGAGTTGGCTGATTGAGGGTATCTCATCCCGTTTCCAGTGTGTCAAAGCCCTCACAAACTGTAGTGCACTGTGGTAACCTTGTCCATATTAGCAAAGATCAAGGGCTGAACAGACCTTGATGCTTGTTCCGGAAGGTTTCCATTGCCATGAAGAAAATTAGACGGTCTTTCCCACACTGCTCTTGGTCTACAGAGAAGGTTTCAAGTAGCAGAGGTCAGCATACTGCCCATCTTTGGTCCTGGAATCAAAATGTCTCCCCTGCCTCCGCTGTTTGCTGCCAGTCTGTGTGGGAGCCTTTGAAGGCAGTTCTCTGCTGTCTGGGGTGTGGGGCACAGAGCCACCAAAAGCACTGCCGGCCTGTGCTGCTTGGTCTGGGGCAGAGAAGAGCTCTGTGGAGAGTGTGGCTCCAGTTCAGCAGCAGGGCGCTGCAGCCCAGCTCATAACAGGCTGCCCAGGGAAGTGGTTGAGTCACCATCCCTGGAAGTATTTAGAAGACGTGTAGATGAGGCACTTAGGGACATGGTTTAGTGGGCATGGTGGTGTTGGATTGACGGTTGGACTCAATGATCTTAGAGGTCTTTTTCAACCTTAATGATTCTATGATTCTATTCTGTGATTCTATAAGACCTCCCAGCCGGCTGGACATATGAATCTGTGCTCAGTGCCAGTGTGGACGCAGAGTTTTCTGTCTGTGCAAGGTGCTATGCTATAGGGATGCCATAGTCTCTCTCTGCCTCAGGTGTCTCAGCTTTACGATGAACAAGATACTAAAGTAACTGATACAATATGGGTGGATAATATGACAATAACAACAACCGACAGGGGATGTCTGGAGGCTGAATTCATGTCCGGAAAACGTGCTGTAAGGACCTAAAGATGGTCAATATAATTGATATTGCTGTAACATCTCAGAGGTCTCGTTTTGGGACCTGAGTGCCACTGTGCTAAGCGCTCTATATGCACATAAGAGAAAGATAGTCCCTGCCCCAAACACCTTTCAAAAAACCAATATGACAGCTCCCAGCATGTGGCTATTAACCAGAAAATGGAGGAGAGGACAAGGTAAAAGTGAGATGATAAAATTGGCATAATAATCTGCAGTCATGACACACCCACTCCCTTGCCATTGCCATGTGTTAAAGTCCTACAGTGGTTCATAATATTAATGAGTAACTAGCTCCCTCTTACAGACCAGATGTTCTTCTCCCCTTCTGCCTTTCCCGAAAGGAAAAAGTTATACCCAGCATGCCACTGGACCTGTGCTGAACCCCCAGAAAGATCGGGAGGAACTCAGACCGCTAGTGTTGGTACACAGAGCTGATTGATCCAAGAGCATCTATTCAGGCAGGCTTCAGACCCCAGTACCTCCCAGTTAATCCATTTAGCATTTTGTTTGCATGTTTGCTGAGGTATTCAAAAGGGCCTTATGAAAAGGAGGATTTCTCCGTAATGAACGGAAACAAACAAGATAAAAAGGCAGAGATAAGCAAACAGACAGGATTTCAATCGTAACCTGCATTTAAACTGAGTGGCTGTCAATACTAATAACATAAAAGCAGCAGTGAAGTGTGGCTGACACGCCAGGTAGAGAATGCTCAGAGACATCTGAAAATCCCATCAGAAATTGCAACGGCAAATGTAATCAGCATGTCTGGAATTGTCTTAATTCATTGGTTTTATATTGTCTTGAGAAGCTGGCAGGGATCCTCTGCACATAGCTTGTGCAGGCACAACTTTGTCCTTTTCCAGTCCTCTTACCCCTTCTTGGTACTCTGTAAATGGAGGTTGGGGGTGATGGTAGTGCAAGGTGTTCCTGCCCATGGCTATAGGTGTGAGGCACTTTCTCAGTGTATTCAGGATTCAGGACTTGTTGAAATAGCAGACCCTACATGTCAGTCCTGCATGCTAGAAGAATTCCATCTTGATTTGACTAAACGTGATGTGATGCAGGTCGGGGGACAGAGGCATTATCAGAGCGGTGTGGAGGCCTGTGGCTGGGCTGGCTGGTGGTGATGTAGGCTGGGAGAGCAGAGCTGTATGGGGAGACACAGCAGAGAGGCAAGTGATGCTGTTAGTCAAAACTGAGGGTGGTTGAAGTGACTGTGAGTTAGCAATGCCTTTGTAGGACCATGCCCAAATTTGGATACAGCCCAGTGAGGAGTGGAAAACCAACAGGTAGTGGGGCAGATCTGAGAAATCAGTTACAAAGGAAATGTAGCAGCCCAAACTGCAGTTTAGTGTATCCACAAGTGCACATTTAGCAGGCAGTGGTTGATGACAACATAGGTATTTGGGGACTCCACACTAAATTTCCAAAGCCATTTGCACAGTAGATTAGTGTGTGACCCAGGAAATCAATAGTCAAAAAACGTGGTTTATGCTGAAGCTGGCAAACAGGTACAAAATCACAGTAAATGGATGCAGAATGACTACACTCTCATGTCTGTATAAATACATCTGGTGGAATTGTGGGAGGGCTACAGTGCACTCAGCTACATTTTTCTGATGGGACTTTGGCAATGGAGGGGGAGCCTCTGCTGGAATATTTGGCAGGATTTGAAGTAGTGGTGGTGGGAGTACCTTGTGAGCTCAGGGTGCAGAGCAGGCTGCTTCCAGTGTCAATTAGGGTGCTGGCCCTATACAGAGAGGGTCAGCACCACAAAATACCAGCTGCAAGGAGACATAATTTGATTTAATGAACTCATCCACAGAACTACAGGGCCAATATGATTCCTAAAATACAAACACTACAGGGAAATCTATTAACAGTGACTAAAATAAAAGCCAATCTGGGAGTGAACCACAGACCCAGCTGTCACAGACCCTGGCTGCTAAGCCATGAGCACAGTACACAGCACTCAAGTGAATGGGCATTGCTAACCCAGAGACTCCTGACTAGTTCTGGAGAACACCTGCTATTTCCAGTCAGGTTTACTAGCTCAGTGTCAGAGTTGGCACTGCTGACACCACCTCCAGAACTGGTAAAGAAAAGAGGAGACAGCACTGCAACACCAAGCCAGGTAGAGAAGCAAGGTGGGTGAATAGCACAGGTTGGAGGGGAAGCGAGAAGAGAAGACAGCTGTGATAATAGCTGAAGTAGAATAAAAGGGCTGAGGAGGTCAACCCAACAGATGCAGAGCATTGCTTGATTTCTAAATGAAGCTCAGCTGTAGAAATGCTGTTCTTGAGCAAACAGGAGCTGCTGCTGTAGCCTGGATTCGCAGGCAAGGAGGACTGGAGAGAGTAGTGGGCAAAACCCCATTTGCTATGAAATACCTGGGTGAGCAAGGCCAGAAAGAAAGAGGCTGGAATAAGGAAAAGAAAAGGGGATGCTGGCAAGAGACTACAGACCATCTTTCCAGGTAATTTCTAGACCTGCTTTATCCATGGCCACACTGGCATTGCAATATCAAGTGAACTGCTGATCTTGTATCCCTGGGGAATGGCCAGAGCTGGAATAACTCAGCAGTCCTGTGCTGGTGGGTTTGTTTTCATTTCAAACAATAATGATAATATTTCCCTCCTCCTGCTGCCCTTTTTTTCTCAAGTGTTTAGAGTTGGTATTTCTGCTATAACTAGGTCAGGGAACCTAAGTAGGTCATAGTGACTCTCTAAACGTGCCAGATCTAGAAGAAAAGCTGGGGAGTGAAGACCTGGCTGTGTGTAAACAAAAGATGGCAAGCTGGGCCCAAGCAAGAGGGATGATCCCAGAGTGAAGTGGGGAGAGCCTGAGAAACAGCCGCGTGGGAACTGAGGAGGGAAAGTGAGGTTGTGGGGCAGGGAACAGGGGCTGAGGGAGCAAGAGTGTTGGGGAATGGAGTACAGCTGAGGGGAGGAGGAGGACAGAGAATGGGATTACAGCTGTAGGTGTGAGGAAGGCAAAGGTGTTAGGGCTAAAGCATCAGAAAGAGAGGGGTTAAGGCTGAGGAGGGGGAGAGCAAAGAGATGTGTAGGTGGGAGCAGCTGAGAAGGGCTGGAAATGGGCTTGCATGGAGGGCAGAAGGTGGCAAAAGGTGGGGAAAAGGCTGAGATGGTGTGAGTGTGATGGGGAGAGCAGGGATGATGTTTAACCAGAGGGTGAAAAGTGGGAGATGAGGGAGAGAGGAAGGTGGTATTCATGTAGTGTGAAGCTGCCAATCCCAGCAAAGCCATGGTGAAGCCATCATTGTGTGCCTTCCCTCCTTTCTGGGAACGGTGAGCATGTTGAAGGCAAAATTACAAAAGAAAAGAGGACTGTGACTGTGTTTGTGCTTCTCAGTTGTACCTCATTTCCCAGGGGCATTGCTCACTTTGGTTTCAAAGCTCTGACTCCCATCCAAAGTTTGGTGTTCTTCCACTGGAGTAATCAAAATCTGTTTCCCTCGAAAGCAAAGAATAATGAAGCTGCAGCAACAGGAAGAGCTGTTTACACCAAAGAGAGAAACCCCCAGGATTTGAAAGTTAATAATTTTTATGTGCCTCATTTTGGGTCTTTGCCACACAATGCCTTGCCCATTTGGGGTTGGCAGGTTGAAAATGATGCATGCTCCCCATGTTACCCTGTGGGACCCCTCAAACTAATGTTCCATGGAAATAGGGAAATGAAATCTCCACATCTGCAGTGTCTCCTTCCTTTTATCACAGTGCAAGTGTGTTCATGGGTGCAAAATCAGTGCATCCATGCAGGCTGCATCTGCTGTGTGGAAGCATTCTGGGTCTGTTTCACACGCTTGGGACCCCTTCTTTCTGAACTGAGCAGGACACTGCATTGTGTTGTATCTGGTGGTCTCTCAGGCAGTGCATGCCTGCATTCAACTCGGTTCCCACAGCTCCTCTCTTGATAATGTTTACGCTGTCCCATTATGGTATGCATACTGTTGCTCAGAGGACAGTTAGAATAGCAGCCTGCAGCAGGGAGGGATGTCTCATTTTATTGTCAGCCGTGGCTGTAAGATCCACTGGGGTAGTGTCTGCAGTGGGGCAACCAGAGCTGTCATTTGTGGCTTGTTCACAGAGATCTGCCGCACCTGAACTCTTACCAACAGTCCTTACTCCCATAGTTGCCCTACCAGTACTTGAAAGTGTTTTAGTTTTCTTCTTCCATGGAGGTTATTAGTCCTCACCTAGCTGCTGATCAAGTAGTACCGGGTTTAGCTTTTTCTATTTGTTTTGGATAGCTGTTATAGAAATTTGTCTCTTAGGGCTAAGAACAGTGGATTTGGAGGAGAAGGAAGAAGGACAAGAAGGAAATATTTGTTAAGGAGGGGCATGTTCCCTAATGATACCAGCCTGGTAAGCCTTTTTTCCCTTTCTCATTAGC
This sequence comes from Fulmarus glacialis, assembly GCF_000690835.1. Lineage (NCBI taxonomy): Eukaryota > Metazoa > Chordata > Aves > Procellariiformes > Procellariidae > Fulmarus > Fulmarus glacialis. The sequence goes on along the minus strand of NW_009227179.1, from coordinate 3,921 downwards.
AGAGATGTTGCTGTGAAGGGGATATGCAGCTTTGACTCTAGCAGCAAAATCCACAGACCACCTTTGGGCCATTGGCAGTTCTTGGCTGTAAGATCTATAAAGTTATCTGTTCATAGGCACTGTAAACAGATGTAATCAGTTGGAGTCAGTGTGCAGTGTGCATAGAACTGATAGGGATACAGTCCTGTACTGCTGAGATATTAATAAAAATGTCTGAGATTATCCTCATGTACCAGCATATACATCCTCCAAGAACAGGGCAAGAAAAGCTTTAGGGATTTTGACTTTGTTTATGTTGTTTTTAACCAAAATTTCTGTGTGGATGCAGGAGCAAGACAGGGCAGCAGCATGTACTCTTCACTGGCAGTAAAGTGGAGTTTTGTCTGTGGACACTCTGCAATATTCAGACAAGAATAGAGGGCAAAGTCAGGTTCTTATACAGAACAGTCTCATCTGGGGATGCTCTTTAGGATGAATTAAGCCTTGGAGATGATCCTAAGTTGATCGTATTTCCCAAGCTGTAATTTGATGACACCCTCTAGTGGCTGGGTTAAGAGTTTTAAGCAACAGTTTAAAAAAAGTCCAGGAACATAAAAACTTGGGTTTTTTCCAGTTATTTCAGAGCAATAAATGCATTGTTTAAGGGTGAAAATTTTCCACAATACTTTAATTTACTAGAAAAATTGAATAAGTTGTTAAAATCCCCTTTGGGCTATAATTTATAGCCATTTGATCTTTTTCTTTACTCCAGATACTTCTCCTGACCATGAATGCTTATATTGCTTTAAAAAAACACAAAATAACCACTTATTTTGATGGTGGAGTGTGTCTGGAATAAAAATATTATCATTAGAATTTTTTCCAAATATTTTGTCTGACAAAACACCATGAAATTATGAGGAAACTGGAATGTAATATGAAAAGCTGAGCTGTCCAGGTGAAGCTGGGAATTAATGCCACAACTTTGTGATTTGAGTTTTTTTGAATACGAACACAAATTTTGTGACATCAGTAGAAATTTGCCAGAACTGTGTTGACAGCATTTGATTTATTATTATTACCCCAACTACTATTATTATTGTCAGAGTTAACCTTTACCCATCTGCTTTCTTTTGTGCACACATTAAGAACAAGGGCCACTCTGGGACTTCACAGCAGAGTTCAGGCAGCAGCAAGGCAGTATAGCTACATACATTAGATATGAGGAAGGTTCACCGCTGAGACGAGGCAGACACCTGGGATTAGTGATGGGCAGGGCCACTAAAATCCATCATGGTACTGATATCTCTCAAAAAACAGCACCAACAATCAAGGAATTACAGAATACTGTTGTGCTTTGCCTGGTTGTTCTGAAATCAAAGATGGGTCTGGGACCCGGCTGATGCAGGTCTCCACCTGGATGAGTTTCTTCCTTCCTCTCCCAGCTCTCCACTGTTTCTTTTACCTACTCCCCTCTTGATGCCTTCAAAAGCACCTCCCCCTGCCCAGTGCCACTTTCATAGCAGCTCAGCCCTGCGCTGCTGCCTGGCCATCTTCCTGACACCCTGTTGCTTTCCTAAGGAGACTTCATGGGTTACAGTGCCCCTACATTTCCCCTCCAGTTCTGTGGAGATAGTGGGAATATGTGTTGTGTCACTTCTAGCTTCAAAAAGCACAAGAAGAAGGACCCACGTGATTACCAGCTAAGATGATTGTTTCCTTTTGAAAGCCTTAGGATAGAAAGCTTTTTAGGGAGAGATATGAAGGAAACGTTACGTGCATGGAAGGGGTTAAATCTGATCATATGGATTAGTGGGAAGCATCTGCAAATGAAAGAAGAGAAGGAAAGTTAAAAGGGTGCTTAGTAGGAGTTTGCATAGCAAGCAAGAAGACAAGAAGGTGCAGATACATAGTTATTAAACTGTAACCCTGACACAATCTGTAGCACTCCTAAAATCTTTAATCTGTTAACAAGTCTTACGTTAAATTGGAAAGATAACTCCATGGCTGCATTTTGTGACTTCGCACATTAAACATGGTGTTGATGTCAGATCTTCCCCTGGACTAGTAGTATGTCCAACAGAAGAAGCCTACAAAGGGCATCTTTGCCTTATACAAGATGTTGAAAAGGCACTTAATAGCTCTTCAGGTAGATTCTGTGTTGCTTTCCTGTTTCCTTGATCTGTGATATTTACGTGATTCTTTGGAAGAATTGGATAAATTTCTACAGATAAACTGCACACCAGGAGTCCAGTTCATCTCCTGTAACACACACATTCCTACAGAGTGCCTTATGACATGCTGGGAGTCTGATGTCCACTGTGCCAGCAGGGCAGAAAGATTTTGTGTTCTGGGCCTTGACCTGCAGCTCTGGAGATCTGCATTTAATTTTCAGCTCTGCCACATACGTCCCAAGTGACCTTGTGCAAGTCATCTATTCTCTCAGCATTTAATTATCACCCTTTTGCAGATGAGAAGTTGACACTTCTCTGCCTTCCAGAGAGTAATGTGAGGATAAATTCATCAACCTTCATGTTCTGCTGTGAACAATGGGAGTTCACTGAGGCAAAGCAAAGTCCAACAGGGGAGGTGAGGCAACGTAGGGAAACAAAGCAAGGATGAAGCCCATTTTAGCTAGTTAGAGAGCTATCCTGTATGAACAGAGTCTATGATGTCTTGCAGGATTTTAGATCAATCCTCTGATGTGCAGTGCTATGACTTTATTATCCTATCCTTCCTATAGTACGGTGACAAAACTGGGGGGTGAGGGGGATCATGAGGTTCCTTGCTCTCTTTTAGTAAGCAGTCATCAAGTGGCTCATTCGCTTATGTCACTCCTTTATGTAGCTCCTGCCTTTTCATTTCTGTAGCTAGCCTGAGTCAAGCATGGAAAATGGTCATTTACTGAGATTATGGAATGTGGGCTGTATTGCAAATAGGGGAAAAAAAGGTGCAAAGCAGAAGAATGCTCTCTTGGAGAGAGAATGTTCCATGTCAGTCTGTGTTGTCATTGTGCTTTATTGTCCTAGAAGAGTTGAGCATTTCTACTCTTACTGCCAAAGAACTTCAGCTGTGTGGGACATACCCAGCATTTCCTAGGGAGATGGCTTTCGTCTTTACAGATGACAGCGGTGGGTCTGGATCACATGAAGAAGCATCTTGACCTGTGGATGAAGTTATTAAAAAGTAGGTGCAATTCAGAGGAGTAGGACTCACTGCTGAGGTGTTGGAGTCAGCTGCCTATGTACCTCCTGAATCACTGTGGTTAGTCACTAGCAGTATCCATCTTCCAGTCAGTAAGTGCACACCATAGACATGTAACAGTCCAGACAGTGCCTCCCTTGACTGGTTTCACTTGGAGACTTCCAAGAGCCACAGAGGACTAGCTGCCCCTTCTTCCTTCATAGCTGTTCCTGCAAGTAAGAAATTCAAATGTCTTGATTGGTCTTTTGCAGCTGTTGCTCTGCCTATGTTCAGAAGGGTGGATTTCAAGTGCCTTTTTCATCTTGCTCCTTCAACAGCAGATGAGCGTCATTCTTTGTAGCTAGTATATGAACTCAAACTGGAAGTCATTTGGGATGCCAAGTTACATACGGCAGTTGGATGAAGGCAATTACTTGCCCCCAGTATAGCAAAATACTATTGGACAGCTCTGGTCTAACTTTCGTTTTGTTGCCCACAGCTTTTATTAAAGCTAAATGGAGCTGCAGGTTTTCAGCACTTTGGAATGTCACAAGACAGACCTCTCTTCTGTTAATGGAGGTTACTGACTGTGTCGATGGAAAACATTTATAAGAACTAGACTTCATTATTTTTATTATTTTTTCAGGTAGTGAAAAGCTACCTTTCCCACTTTCTGCTTAATATTAGAATAATAAATCAATTACCAAGGTTTTTTTTTTTTAACTTCAGAATGAAGTTAGAATCATAGAATCATTAAGG
>NW_009227178.1:6307-23708 GCF_000690835.1 Fulmarus glacialis | reverse complement strand
TTTGCTTTTATCTTCCCCCTCATTTGGTTGTGTTGGTTTGTGTTTGAGTTCATCAGAACCTGTCCAAGGGATTTTGTTGCCTTTGCTCTTCCTTCTTATTTACGGTTCTTAATTTTTCTAAAGTAATAAACACAATTCCAGGGTAACACCTGTACACAGGGGGCTGCTTGTTTATTTGTGTAGGTCTTCACGTCACCATCCTTCTGAGAAACCACTGACACCTGGAGAGCTGCGGGCTGGGTACCGAGGTGGGTCTGGGTGGCAGCATCTCCCCAGGAAAGAGCCTTTCCCTCCCCCTTACCCCAAACCTCTCCCCTGGAAGGGGCAAGGAGCTGCCACCACCATCAGGTTTAAGGGAGGGGGAAGGTGACCCTAGAGGGTACCGGTGGTCCCCAAGGGGCTTGGTTGGGTTCGATGGCCATCCCGGGGTGCTTGGTTGGCAGAAACAGGGATGGGCTTCTCGCTTGGCCCCGGGACAGAGCCCTTCGTTAGTGGGTGTAAGCATGTGCTCCAGGCCCTGGTGAGGCCGCACCTCGAATCCTGTGTTCAGTTTTGGGCCCCTCACTACAAGAAGGACATTGAGGTGCTGGAGCGTGTCCAGAGAAGGGCAACGAAGCTGGTGAAGGGCCTGGAGCACAAGTCTGATGAGGAGCGGCTGAGGGAACTGGGGCTGTTTAGCCTGGAGAAGAGGAGGCTGAGGGGAGACCTCATCGCGCTCTACAACTACCTGAAAGGAGGCTGTAGCGAGGTGGGGGTTGGTCTCTTCTCCCAAGTAACGAGCGAGAGGATGAGAGGAAATGGCCTCAAGTTGCGCCAAGGGAGGTTTAGACTGGACATTAGGAAAAATTTCTTTACTGAAAGAGTGGTTAGGCCTTGGAACAGGCTGCCCAGGGAAGTGGTGGAGTCACCATCCCTGGAAGTATTGAAAAGACGTGTAGATGAGGCGCTTAGGGACATGGTTTAGTGGGCATGGGGGTGTTGGGTTGACGGTTGGACTCGATGATCTTAGAGGTCTTTTCCAACCTTAATGATTCTATGATTCAATGATTCTGTCATTCTATGATTCTATGAATTAAAGGGGTTTTTGGGGTGAAAGCTCTTTGCTGGCAGTGTCTGGAAGGGTGGGTGTTGTGGGCATTGCTGGGGGGCACAGGGCATGGGGTGCGTGGTCACCCCAGGGTGCGATGGTGGGGACATACCAGGAGAGCAGCTCTGGGTCTGGATGAAGGGCACGAGCTGGCATGGAAGCGATGCACCGGGCGGGTATTTTGGCTCCCGCTGTATTTCAGCAGGTCACTCTAAGCCCGTTGTGGGCACAGGGCACCCTGGCTCAGGGACACCACTGCCCGAGCCCTCCCCTGCCGCAGTGCTGGGGACGAAGGTGGTGTGAGCTGTGCTCTCCACACCACGATGCTTCACCTCTGCTTCACCTGGGGTGAGCATCACTTTGGGAAGGAGGTAAGAGGGCGTTTGGGCTGGTACTACGCTTTGAGATGCCCACGGTGAAGAAATGCAACCTTTGTGTGGCTCTGACACTCTTCCAGCATCCTTCTGCCAAAACCCGGCTACCTTTGGGGAGGGCCTGGCCTCTGTCCTTCCCCAAATGATTAATTTATAAATGCTGTCTTAAGGATCACTTTTCTAAAAGCAGCTTTTTCTTTCAAGCCTTTTTTTTTTGCCTTTGGTTACGTTTTAGTGTAGTGCACGGGGGGAAGGTGGGCTTGGAGGTCTGGCAGGAATGGAGACAGAGGGAAATCAAAATTGGGCAAGAGAAAGTCCCTTGGTGTTTCCTTCCAGGATTTTGAGGTTAGAAATAAGAGGCGGCTTTGAAAGGCTACAGAGGTCCTGGGCACCCACGGTGCTTTCCTGGGTGAAGGACCTGATGTGCTTCTCCCTGCTTGATGTTATGGGATTTGGCATCTCGCAGTGGATAGTGTGGTTTTGGTAACACCTTCAGGTTCATTCAGGGTCTGGGGCAAGCCTGGGCCGTATGAGCTGGATGGCAGAGGAGCCCCAAAGCCCAGAGATGGTTCACGTGCTGGAGCCAAGGTCTCTCGAGATGAGCATTGCGCAGGATCCAGGCTGGGTTTCTGGGAATTTCAGGCCTGTTGCCAAGACTTCATTCAGTCTCAACGCTGTGCTGATGGGGGACAGGGCCAAACTTGCTCTGGTTGGAGAATGAATTCAGAAAAAAGGCTTGCCCAGCCAGTGATGGAGGGTAAAGAGAGGCTGTATTTAATCACCCGGTCGTTCTGTAGCATCAACATTAAGCACAAATTTGCTTGAAATCGCTGGCAGGAGCTTTGCCCAAAAAAATTTATCAGGCAGTGATGAAAAATAAATTTCTGGAAAATTGTATTTTGTATATGGACAATGTGAACAAGGGACAATGGCCCAAATGACCGGGTCATTGTTGCTGATTGTATGCCTAGGCTTGGGTTAGGTTATCACCAGGAGAAGAAAACCACCACGTGTAGATGTCTTTCCTTTAAAAGATTTTAGCAACTGTGTTTCACCAGGATACTGGAAAGGCAACACCCTGGTACCGTGTGTGAGATCAAGGACCAGCATTGGTGTATAACGGCAGCCGAAGGCCAGATATTATCTCCAAGGTTGTCCTTCAGACTTGACGATGGAGTTGTGTCAACGAGGTCCTCTCATCCCAGTTACAGGACTTATAAAAGGGATGACAGACATGAGCAGGGAAGGAGAGATACACGTCAGTAAATCTAGTTAGAGAATAATCGGCCTTTTTGAGGATCTTCTTTTGAACCTCCTGGAAAAGCTTGGCACGTTTTGATTTTCTGTTTGACTTGTACTTTTGAAAAGAGAGGTTTCTTGCCTTCCACTTGATTGCGAATGATGAGCTCCCGTGTTTCCACTGACGTCTCTTCCTTTCACCCGGGAAGGTAAGCAAACAGCACCATCCGAGACATGATGAATGCCCCCCGCTGTCACTCTCTGCTCCTCATTATAACAGCTGCACTACAGTGCCTTTGTTAGGACACTTCTTGCCTATAAACTCTTGGTGATGTTGGGGAAAAATATTACTCTGTTGGTCTACTAGGAGGCTTCCTAAGTTTTCATCAGTTCTGTCTGCTGCTTCTTGTTGGCTTTTGGGACCTAAAACAGGGCAGGCTGCTCAGGAGGCGTGACGTGCTGCCACCCGTGACGCTGGCCATGTTCCTCAAGAGAACCCATCATCTGCAGCCTCTCTGACTGACCTGTTCCTCAACTAGTTGACTTGTTGCCTGATTTGATGCTGATGGGAAGTAAGAAGAGATGCCTCATTTACATGTGAGATGTTGCTGAGCTACAGCACGCTTACTCCAGGTCGGACTGCAGCTTGTAAGCTGGCCACTTGAAGGGCTGGACCCTGTATCTAATCTTGACCTTGGGGTTAGCTATGATTTTGTGTGCCAGTACGTGGCATGGTCAAGGAGGCTGCGTTTCCCGCTTAATGCCCTTCTTCAGCTCTGCAGCCGTGGTGAGTAACGTCAGAAAATCCAGGAGCATGACCTTGAAAGAGACACTGGCCTGAATTATAAGCTACTGCAAAGATGCCTTTATGTTGCCATCTGGAAGATGTTTCTTGAGACAAAGCAGCTTCAGTGTGACAAAATCAAAAAGCAGTGTTTAGCATTTGTAATGCTCCCTTGGCTGCGAACCCAGCAATGAGCTGCATTGTCCTCGGACGTGGGGATGAGTCCCTTCTCCGAGACCAGGCCAGTGACAATGCCCAGCATTGATCAGGGCCCTCAGCAGAGGAGTGACCCCAGTGTGGTGGTCGTTTGGGCTACATGGAGGTGGTGTCAATGACAACAGAGCGCAGCCAGAGCTATCTGAAGGGTCCATCGACCTTAAGATGGGAGAAGTTAAGGATGGGAAGAGTGAACTCATCTATTCTTCCAAGGGTCTTGAAGTGCTCTGAAATCTGAATGGACCTGAGCCTTCCTTCCAGGAGGGGAAACAGTTCATTTCCCGTTAGAGAGATGGTGATACCAAGGCACTGAGATTTGTGTCCCTCTTACGATGGCGGCGAAGAGGGATGGTGTAGGAGAAGGAAGGGAATGGGCATTTCTCAGCTCGCGTTTGTCTTCCCTCAGCTGTGTCGTCATCGTTCCCCGTGTGCGTGGAGTCCCTGAACAAGAGCACCAGGGCTGTGCCAGCTGCCGGCTTCAGGCAGGGCTGCTGTTGCGTGATAGCTCTTTTGCTTGCTGGTCCTTCTCTGAGACTCTTTGGTTTGGGATCAATGACTTCGGCGAGAGATAACGTGGTGGCATATAGAAATAGCAGGGAAAATGGGCTCTAGAGTTCAAGACTGCAAGTAGTGATTTTTCTCCCAAGTCCTCTAATTTGACTCCTTTCTTCTCCATCAAGCTCAGCGTAACCCAGGCAGATGTCGTGCACCTGGGGTGGGATGAGTTCAGCTTGGAGGAGTGGATGATGTGGGTTGGGGCTGGTGGAGCAGCTCTTGTTCCTCTACACATCATGTACATGAGGATGACTTTGGCTGTGGTGGGGGCCGAGACATGAGCTGTGGGCTCTCTAGAGTTTGCCTACATACGCAGATACTCGTCAAGCCCTCCTGATGTGATCCGTGAAAACTGGGGCTGGGGTGAGCCTGGCGTTTGCTCATCCTCGCTTTGTCTCCGTGCGTACGGTGCCTGCGCGTAGGGGAGGGATGACTAGGCCAGAAGGAGAGATGGGCCTCTGCCTGCTGGAAGAGTTGGTGTCTACAGGATGGCATGAAGCATGGGACCTCCCTGCCAGGAGGGGACAGGGAGGCAGGGGGAGGACGGGTGTCCCTGGCCATGACTGGGGTGGAAATGGCCGCACCAACCTTGGGGAAGGTTTCTGCCACAAGTCCCGTGACAAATGTTTCTGACAGGGTTTGCTGGGGATTTCTAAGTCTTTTAAAAAAATATCAAAAATCTCTCTCTCTCCTCGTGTTAAGGGCCAGAGTATTGGGGTAGGGAGACTGGGAGTTTGGTATTTCTCTGGGACAGATGCAAAGCAATGAGGTCTTCCCTTTCCCACGGCCTTTGCTTGTGCCGTGGTTCCCTCCAGCACTCGTGAGGGGCCGGTTGCTACCTCAGACAAATAGTAATTTTTGTTTTTTTCCCTTTTCATATTATAAAATACAAACAAATGACAGAAAAGGTCAGGTGGTGGGAGGTGGGAGAGGGTTCAGCTGGCTCAGAGCTGTAGGGACCGTCGCTTCCTCCCAGAGACATTACGGTGGTTGTAAGGTCGCATCTTCATTTCCACGAAGGGGATGGAGAACTCGTGGCCTTTCCAATGGTACCAGTTAATCCCCTGGCAGGAGGGAGAGAAAGGCACAGGGTAAAGAAAGACCCTAACACAAAACTAGGGTGGGAGAGGAAAGAAAAAAGCTTGACTGCCATAGATAAGCCAGAAGAACTTGCTCCAGCAGGAGCAAGAAACTCTGCTGCTGCTCTGGCTTGATGGGTTTTTCCCACTGCTCAAAGGCTCCCGATCAAATTTTATGTATGTATTTTTGTAAATGTAACTTAACAAGGAAAATGACCATGGCAGCTAGCGTGAGGCACGAAGCACCACCCCAAATGGCTCAAAGGTGGTTCCCTTTGCTCCAGCTTGTGTTGTCACCCCAGTGGTGCTCCTGACCCTGGTACACCGACCATGCAGCCCCGGCCCTAGCTTGTCGTGCTTGGTCGTGCTGCTAGAAGAAACGCTTTCAGCCCAGCTCTGCCCTTACCTGACTGTGGCGGGACTCTCCGTACTTGCCGTTGAGGTTGGTGCGGTGACAGTTCTTATACCACCAGGCCCCTTTATAGGACATGGCGCAGTTGGTCACAGCGACATCGTTGTCCCTGTCCTTGGTGGAGAAGGGGCGGCCCTGGTGATAGCTGAGGGAGTCCCCTGTGGCAAGAGGTGCCGTTAGAGGTGATGGAGCCCGAGTCATCTGGTCTTTTTCACAAGGAAATTAGGATATTCTGGTATATGCGGTAGCCTGTTGTTCAACAGCTCAAGCCTCTGAAGGTCTGGGAATAACGTTAACTGGAATTGCTCGCAACTGGTTCATCTGAGGTCCTCTGCTGTCAGTTTGGAATCAGTACAGATAACAGCAAATCTCAGAGGCTGCTTGGGTTTGGCAGATAAAATGCTATATGGTTTTGGATCTGAATTTCAGTGTTTCAGAAAAAACCTAAATCCTAGATTTGGGCATCCCTGATTTCCTGAAGCCTGACTCTGCTACGTAACTTTAGGATGCTTTCAGCCTCCCTCCCTCCTGTTAGTCAAAGGGGACTTTTTCTCCCAGAGGAGGCCAAGCATTCGCCTCTTGAACCAAGATGCTTGGCCTTCTTTTCTCCCTTTGGATAAGGGGAAGAACCTTTTGGAAGTTGCGTGTTGTCTTATTCTACCAAAACCGCCAACCTCATCTCCCCTCCTAAGGGACAAGAAAACTGCTTTTGGCTGAAAGAAGAGCCAAAGCGAAATATGGTCGTTATTACAATTGACTGATGTACTTACAGGAGACATTCTTAACATGCTCCTTGGTGGTCCCTAAGAACATACGAAGTGGACCCACGCTAGCTGTGTGCAGTCCAACCACCGAGAGGCTTGCTAGAAAACCTCTTGGCAATGAACCGTTTGGCGAGTCTTGGCTCTCTCTGCTCAAAGTGGAGCAGAAGCTCCTTGGTTGGACGGCTAGAAGAAGAGCTTGCGTGGGGAAGGGGAGGGAGTCGTGTCTGCGGCACTGTTACTGGACATTAGGAAAAATTTCTTCACTGAAAGAGTGGTCAGGCCTTGGAACAGGCTGCCCAGGGAAGTGGTGGAGTCACCATCCCTGGAAGTATTGAAAAGACGTGTAGATGAGGCGCTTAGGGACATGGTTTAGTGGGCATGGTGGTGTTGGGTTGACAGTTGGACTCGATGATCTTAGAGGTCTTTTCCAACCTTAATGATTCTATGATTCTATGATTCTACTGGCATTTTTGACAACAGGTTGGGTGCCTCGTGCCCTGGGACTTAAGGTCAGAGCAAGGGCTGTGTTGCACGCAACCGAGTTCCCTGTCTCTTCTCTTCCAGTGGCAACTACCAGATACTGTATAGAAAAACTCCTGCGTCTTAGATATGGTGTGGGGTTCCTCGCTAAGTACATGGCGGTGACTTTTTGTCACGGAGGTTTGCAGTCACTGGGCACGCCTATCCCAGCTAGAAGGGCTGCAACTGTACCCCTCTACCGCTTCTCGGGGAAGAGACCCCCTCCCTCCATCACCCACCGTTTTCTGGTGGGCAAAGCCTAGCGCTGCTGCATCAACCGAGCGAGAGGTGTGACAGTGTCCTTGCAAAACGGGGCGGTGTTTGGCCTCTGCATGAGGAAATGATGCAGAGGATTCCAGCTTTTTCCATTGCTGTGGGAGGGCGATAAATACACCCTCCAGCATGACATCAATAGTGAGCTGCAGTGATTGCCAAATGAGATGACACCTCTGATGATTGACCTGGTTATTTGAACAGCAATGCCTCTGATATTTAATATCTACTCCCCAATGGAAAATCCCCTCTGTCCTTAGTGGGATTTATCAGCCTGGTTTACACGACGGACTGAAGGAAGGCAGAAAGGGTTTGCGTTTTGCTGCTCCAGACAGGTAAGCTTTGATATTGGGATTTCCTTCACAGTTTCAGACCCAACGGTCCCAGAATTTCCCTACTACTCGCTAGCACTGAGATTGTACCTGAAGTGCCATTGTAGTCCCCGATTCGCAGCTTGTACAGGCTCCGGGAGTCGCCGATGGAGAACTTGTCATAGTAGGCGTACGCCGCTTCCTGGCCGTCCCTCATGTCTATTCGCAACTCGTAGCGCCCCTGGGACGTGATCTTGTGAATGTTGTCCAAGCCTGGCGAGACAAGCAGCAAGACACCTGGTGAGACCCAGTGCCTGGATATGCTCCGTGAGCAAACAAAAAAAGCTCTAGGCAAGTAAAATGTCTGTGGGAAATGAGAGCGAGGAGAGGAACCAGAGAACAACAGCGCTTCTGGTTAAGTCTTTGTCTTTCCTGGCACTGGTGGGGTCTGAGCTCTCTGTCCCCACCCAAGCTTCACATCCCCGCAGCTATGAGAGGTGGGTTCAAGCCCCAGGTTCAGCTTTCTCCATGCGCTGAAGCTGGGGATGATCAGCTGTGGAGCCCTGGTACTTCTTGTGTTGCACACCCGTCTTTTGAGCTGTTAAGCTCCTGTACAAGCCAGAGCGTGTTTACGCTGCAGGGCTGGCGTTGGCTTGCGGTCAGGTTTTGGGGGAGCATGCTCCATTTCAGAGCTGTGCTGGGCCTCCTGCTCACCCCTTTCCTCCTTTCTTTGGGCACTGGCTTGCTGGCCAAGGCCAGGTGAGATCCATGAGTCGTAGATGCCACCAACGCAACCTGTAGTCATCCAAAGGAGGGTGATGGGTTTTGGTCTGTGAAACCCCCCAGCGTGCCCCCTTCTCTCCTAGGAGGAGCAAATTAGGGAGCTGCTGGCCTTCCCGATGTGGTGTGCCCACGAGTGACTTTCTAACGTGCAGGGGAGGGAATGAACAACGGAAGGAAAACTGTCCAAGGGAGAGCGCAGAGGAGTGGGGCGAAAGGCAAGGAGCCAACAGCTGGCACGGATGAGCAGCACGGTGTACCGGGAGCTTGGATTTGATGCATCGGTGAAAGACAACCAGTTAAGGTCTTACCCAGCCAAAACTCATCTTCCAAGTTTCCAAAGCCAATCCTGTAATCTGCCCATTTCCGGAAGAAATCAGTCAGCCCGTTCTGCCGCCTCTGGAAGACCTGCCGTGGGGGAAGATCAGGAGGAAAATCGGTGTGAAGGAGAAGCCAGACAGCCTCCCTGGGCTTTGGGGCACGTGAAATAAAGACAATACTTTGTCTTTCCATCGTGCCTTTCAGGGGAGAAAATGGCAATATCCCTCCGGTTAGTGTTAATTGCAGCCATGCAATTAATTCATGTGCAGATAGAGAAACTGAAGAGATGTTAGGTGATGTCCAAGGCAAATCAATGTTATAATAGGAAGGAATCGGCCTCAAGCTTTCTGCTCTGCTCGACACATGGTGCCTCTGGTTTTCTAGCATGTGATTCTGCTTTCAGCTGGCTCTTCCTGTGATATCCAAGGGGATGCTCTGAGGCAGAGCGAGATGGAGGGAAATTTCCTGGCTAAAATAACATCTGTGCTAGAAATCAGCATTTGAGGAAGCCCTTTTTTTTTTGTTTCAGCTATACATCTAGCGGAGTTTTGTGTAACGCGTGTAAGTAAGCTTTTGACACGAATAAAATCAAAGCACCAGAGCATTACTTAAGCTGTCAGTCCATCTACGTCAAGACAAGCAGTGTTTGTGCAATTCAAAAGCCAAACAGGCGTTTGCCTCTAAATGGTCCTGTGCGGACTCAATTGGAGTGATGCCTGACACTCTCCTACTGCAGGCAGCGTGAATCATTCCCCGTGAAAGCTATCGGCCATTAATTTCATTTCTAGAACAATAAATCTGCTTCACTCTCGGATTTTGCTCTCCAGAAGCACTGCAAACATGTCAAATAAATCAAAGGGCATTTCTCCAAGTGTAACTATTATTGCTGGAGCGTGGGCCATTCCCTATGGCGTGGGAAATGAAGCGTGCGATATTAAGCCTGCTGTCGTTCCCGTGCAGCGTGGTGCTTGGCTTTGCTGGTAGGATGGGGCTCGGTTACTTTGCGATGGGGACAGCAGATAGGACAACCATGCGGCTACTCACAATCCAGCCGCCTCCGTCGGTGGTCATGTCGCAGTACACCTGCACTCGCTGGCTGAGGTCCCCGTTGATGGAGATGGTGTAGACGCCGCTCAGCGTGTCTCCGTTCATCAGGTGCTGGGCGCAGTCCTGAGGGTTAGCAAAGACACGGCCACCTGCGAAATTTAAAAAAAAAAAAAAAAAGGCAAAATTTAAGCAGAGCGACACCCTTTCCATATGCCTTGGGGCCCACTGGTTATGATCCAGGAAAGGTCTAGCTTGGCTTCTGCGTCCCGAGTTATTCTGCGAGGCGGTGGGACTTTACGTCTGCCAACAACATCAGAGGATTTAATGGGAAAAAATGCGTGCATGTATTAATTAATCTCCCATACGTCCTATATTGGAAAGGTGCATGGTAACATCACTATGAATGATGAGGGATGTAATTTCTTGGACCGTCTTTCTGCACTGTGTCTGAAACCCTGGGGTTTAAGCTGTCACCAGCGTATTTAGACAGCTGTGAAAATACCAAAACCTGTTCTCCTCTCAGGATTGCCAGCTCCAAATAAGTTTTATGACTTTACTGATTCCAGGGGGATTCTCCTGATCCATGCCCTTGGAAATGATGGTGGACTTACGCCGGGCTGATTGTCACTTGCAAACTGAGCAAGAATTAGGCCATTGCAGATGCTAGAGATGGGCAGCGTGGCTGTGCTCCAGGTGTCCTCTGACGGAGAAACGTTTCATTTGGGGGTCAGAGTTTAAAAGGGTCTTACCTACGAGACCCCAGCAGTATTGGGGTGTCAACTCTGGGTTCAATTTTTTCTCATTTAACGCAGAAGGGGGAAATACTTCTTTTTCTTTGCTGTTGGTGTGTATGGTTGATGGGGTAAATGAGGGCAGAGCAGGCAACGTGGATGTGGCTTTTGAGGGTGTCTCAGTTAAGCATTGAGAAGGTGTGAAGGACGTGCTGTGTGTGTCCATCGCAACTGCGAGATACCTGTAGGACCAGGGTACAGACCCTTGTCTGTTATTTCAGACAGGGTCTGAAATAACTTGGGTGTTATTTCACCCACCCTTGCGACCTGAAGACTCCGAGGTCGTTGCGTTGGCTGAATGTTGAAGATCCCCTATTTTTTCCCATCTCCGTGGTCTGTAGCGCAAAGTCTGGTGAGACAGTGTTTGCATTTTATAGTATCCAGCAATGAAAACTGCTTCAAAGGCAACCACTTCAGGCTCCCCTGAGCTCTGCGGAGATTACTTGTTTCTTAATTTATATTCATATCTTTAAGAGCCAAGGAGACCTTGAAAGACATTTCAAACCGCTATAAATTATAAATACTGTATCTGTTTCTTCCTTTTGTTCCATCTGTATACAATTCCCCAAGAACCTTACGCAAACACGGAACAAAGAGGCCGAGCTATTAATATGTCAGAGAGAATGGAAGAACCCCGGGATGTGTACTGTGAGCAGAAGGAAGCAAAACAATTTAAATTAAGCCTGTTTGTTTTTTTTTTTTCTTTTCTTTTTTTTTTGTCTCCTTAAAGACAAGTCCTTTTTCTCTGCAAAGTGGCCCGATACGCTGCCAGAGTGAATTGAACCCCAGACCCCGATTCTTTGCTGAGGGATGCTGCCCATGGATTGCATCGCCTCGATGTTTGTTCCTGGGTGCTTCCGTCTCATCAACATATAGGGTAAGTGGGGAGAAATTGGTTTCTTGCTGATGCCTATCTTCATCTTAAAAGCAAATTAAACCTGTGTTCGCATGCGGCATCAGCTGGCAATGGTGTCTCGAACACTGCCGAGGCCTGACATTTGTGTTTAATGGAAACGGTGCTCTCCTTGCCTGACGTGAGTGGGTTTCTGCTGCTTTATCCCAGCTGAGAAGCCAGCCCTGCGCAGTTTCGTCCCTGACTCCCAAACAGCCTCAAAGGTTACATGCATTTTTCCATCACCTGCCTGAATTGCACTGGCTTTATGTGCCCGCATAAGGGATGAGAATAACAGGAAAGCCTGATCCGTAGATGCATTAGAGAAGAGTCTTGTCTTTTTTTTTGTTGACGTAAAGAGCTTCTATCGTCTCTTAAAAGCGGGTGAAGGGACCTTTGCGTGTAACCAGGATGGGGAAGTGTATCCAAAACAGATTCAAAGAAAACTCTCCTAATCAAACTGGCAGTGCAGATGGGAGGAATTCTGGTGGACATCGCCTTCAGGATTCTTAGGTTGGACTTGATGATCTTAGGGGTCTTTTCCAACCTTAATGATGCTATGATGCTATGATTCTTAGTGCTTTTGAAGCTCAGGAGAAACGTAATTGGATTCAGCCCTGAACAAAATGCACTCTGTCTCTTAGGTGCCCTGGCCTAGCAAGGCTTTTCAAAGAGGGTGAGGGACTATATCCTTTGCACAGTTTCTAATGTGAATGGCAAAGGGTGGGGGCAATGGTGACATTTTCATGCAAGCGTAAGCACCCCATCTGTGAGGGTTATGGTGGCTGTGGATGCCCAGCGTTTGATTTGGAAAGGAAACCATTCCCGTTGCCTTCGTGGATCGTGACTTCTCTAGAATTAGAGGGGGGAGGAATAATGCAATTAGATAAAATCAGTGGGACCACAGTCCTGCGGGCATGCTGGCTCTGCTGCCTGTGACTCCACTGGTGGTGGCGGAGATGCACCTGCTTGATATTTCCAGGGATGGTGCCCCATCCTGGAAACATTCAAGGTCAGGTTGGACAGGGCTCTGAGCAACCTGGTCTAGTTGAAGATGTGCCTGCTCATTGCAGGGCGGTTGGACTGGATGACCTTTAAAGGTCCCTTCCAACCCAAACCATTCTGTGATTCTGTGATTCTATGATATTTGTGAGAAATTGGACCGTGTCTACAGCGTGGAAGAGACAAACTGGGTCTCTCCCCACTCACTAGAAGAGCATGTCTGTTGATAACCTGTTGATGACTTTTGTGGGGTTTTTGCCTCTATTTATGCATTTGAGGAGGGGCAAGGGCAAGGCAAAGGGCCTGGTAGATGGTTTCTGGGCTGAAGCTCAAATCCCCTTGCCCTGGGCTGGACCTTGTGTTTGTATTATAGGTCCTTCAGCCATTAACTTTTTGTAGCAGAGCAGCACTGCGCGTTGTGGAAATGAACGTACCTCCCTGTGGATTGTGGTGAAATGCTGCCTGAGGAGGGAAAGCCCACAAAAGCAGTCCGTGTCTACCACAGGGTATGTGGGCTAAGCCTTGCCTGGCCGAGCGGACGTGGTGCGAGTCCTCACCTGTGGTGAAGGTGGTGGAGATGAAGCCGCTCCGCATGGCGTTTTGGGCAGCTTGCAGGCGCACGGTGTACTCTGTGGTCTCAGAAAGCCCCTCCAGGCGGATCCACGTGTCCTCGGCATCCACAATCAGCTCCTGTACATGGGTCCCAGAAGGAGGTAGACACCAAGAGCAACAGATGAGAAAAGCGATGGGGAGCCTAAAGAGCAAGCGAGGAGGGAAGGGAAGCCACAAACTACCGCAGCCCTTGATGCCTGGCCGAGGAGTGTTGCGTGGCTGCTTACACCCCTGGACTAAGTCAACGTGAGGTCAACGAACGAATTCAACTTTTTGGGATGGTTCAGGTGGGAGAAAGCTAACTGGTTTGCACACAGAGGATTTAAATGTTTGCGGTCTGTCTGCTCTATTTACCGACTCTGTTGGGATCTGTGTGCCCTCAATGTGGGACGTGACAGATTGCCCAAGCATCGCAAGGAGTAGAGCTCGCCAAACCTGGTTATCAGCCAGTTCTGACTCCGTCAATTCCTGTCACGTTAATTTTTCTGGTCGTCAGCCAGTGCCAGATAGCATCATATCGAACCCCTTCTGCAAAGCTATTATCCTTTGGCTGCTGTGAGCCAGTCACACCGGCAAAGGAAATGAGACTATTTACGGTGACGTATTTCTGATAGCGTTTGTAGCAGCTCTTCCAGACAGGCCGATATGGACACACTCATTAAATAATCAAATATATTGTATTGCGAGATTAATTAGCTGTCTGTACCTATCTTCCTTTTTGCAAGAAGAGCAAATAGCATTTCTAGCATCTCTGTTCGCGGCATAATTTTCTCCTGCCTCGGCTTGCTTGTGTTTCACAAGTTGTGAATTTCTCCTGTTCCTCCAAACTTTCCAGGCATGCCCTCTTTGCCCAGACCTGCAGGTGTGCATGAAGATTTTGCCCTAGGCGATCTTTTCCTGCTTTTTCCAATGGTTCATCTAAAGTATCACTTACGCAGAAAGTAGCGTCTGCCCTTCTAGTCTCTCCCTGAGCTGGTGAGCATTGTCCTTTTGCTTTGTTGGGTTTCTCCTGCTCCTTTCTCCATGGTCATGTTATTCCTTGACTTAATGAGCCTCTTTCTTTGTGAGGACTCACTCACCTTCCGGCTGCCATCAGTGGATCTGTAGGTCATGATGTAGTTCTCGATCTCTCCCACGGGAGGCACCCAGGAGAGCAGGGCACTCCGCCGAGTGACTTCGCTGGCGGTCAGATTTGTTGGAGGATCCAAAACTGCAAGGGTGGAGAGGGACCCAGGGAAGTGCAAGTTCTCACACACAACCACCCCAACCCCACTGCCCAACTCAGCGCACTGGAATTCAACCTTGCAACCCTGAGCTACAGCCCAAAGTCCATCTTCGCCCTCAGTTTCCAGACCTCATCACCCAGCCTCAGCCTTGAACAGAGCTCTGCAAGCCCTCTAAAAGTCCTCCTCTACCTTCATGCTTTCTGAAGGGTAACGACTCTGAAATTCATGTGCTATGGGGCCTGTCAAGCTTCTTGTAAGCAAAATGGGCTGTAGTGCTCTTCTGGATTATGGTCTTGGGCAAGAAAAAGACCCAGTCAAGGGTCTTCTCGGGAAACCACATCCAGGGGAAACCGAAGAAAGGGGTGGATGGATGTTGAAAGAGCGAAAATGATGGTTGATGCTTGTTGTGATTAAAATTCTGTTCTTGTGTTGTGCCCCACACTGGTCTTTGGGTGTCCTTTTTGCACATGGCTACTTCTGCACCCAGATGTATGTGACAAGAGCTTTGGCTCAGCCTTGCTGGCTGCTTTTCCGGGGGTGGATGTATGGCTAATGGCAGTGGGGGAGGTGGTTGTACGTACGAGTCGTAAAGTTGGTGCTGATGGTCTGGCTGGTGAGAGGCCCGTTGGTGGCGTACATGGAGACTGTGTAGGTGGTACTGGGCAGGAGGTTGGTCAGCTGGTACTCCTGGTTGACTCCATCCACGAGAATTGTTTCTCCTGCAACTGTAAGCCAAAAGAGATGACTTCAGGTAGATATTCAAGGCGGTTCTCCAAAATGTGACTATGGATATGACCTCATGACCAAAAGCACTTATACTGCTGAAACACCGTGAGCTATTGCGTGGCGGCTGAGCTGTAGTGGTGGTGTTTGGTCTGAAGGATGGTCTTATTTTTCCCACGGTCCCTATATTTGCCTGACGCTTTCTTTCCCTTCAGTAGTGGGTTTCATGGAGTTTGCCGCACATTGGGTTTCTGTGGGATGGGTACTTGCTTGCCCCTGGGTTGCTGCTGGTGGGCCAGTTAGTAAAGCGAGGGGATCCCAGTCCCCTTCTGTATGGACTGCCATGCTCCGAGGCTTGGTGAGAGGCACTGCCGTGGGACCTGCACGGGAGGAGCTGGCTTCTGGGGTACAGCCCTGCCACCCGCCAGCTGCTGCCCTCCCGAAGCTCCTTCCCTACTCCCTCCGTGGAAGGCAGCTGCTGACCCCCCGAACCTGGGATGGGGGAGAAGTGGAGGCGAGCTAAAATGGAGCCCCAGCAAAGCTCGCGGCAGAGGGGCGCCGGGTTTCGGTGTACCTGCGCGGCGGGTGAGGACGAGGATGTAGCTCTCCACATCTGACAGCGGCGGATTCCACTGCAGCAGTGCCTCGGTGGGGGTGACGTTGGTGGCTGTGACCCCCAAGGGGGCATCCATGGCTGCATGGGGGACAGATTCAGAGAGTCAGAGGCATTAAGAGACTGGGCTATGAACTGGAAGGGCTTCTTTTGACCCATCGCTCGTGGTCCTGCTTTGCTGCCTAGGCACATGTGCCTGCAGACGAGTTATTGCTGCCCTAGCTGGAGAGCAGAGGTGTCATAGCTTGTGCTACTCTGCTACCTGGGCTGCTCTTCCACTGTTTTTTCTGATGCACAGCCTGGGATGTTAGAGGGTTTTTTAGGTTTTGAGGAGTCTGGGGATAGCAGAGGGTTTTATTCTTGCAGCAGATGCTGTTTGTGTCAGGGCTTCCCCAGGGATTATTTCTGGAAGTCTGTACTCCCTTTAGGAAAGGTTGTCATGGTTGCCCAACTTCATGTCTCTGGCTTCCCCGTGCCTGGTACACAGATTTATCACTCCCCTCCATGGTTACCCATGCAAATACGGGAAAAGCTTTGCTTAGACATACTTCAGAAGTCCTCGTGAGCCTTTCTCATCACCTCGAGCTTGCATCAGGCTGGCATGAGGTTCAGCTTTCTCTCAGCTGCCTGATTGCTAGTGCAAGCAGGGGCTGGCACCGTTTGATGGCTACCTGCTCACCAGGAGCTCCTTCCCACCTGTGTGCACAGTGATAGAGGCCACCTCGCTCTCCTCCCGGCCCCGCATGCTCTTCACCCCGATCTCGTACTTGGTGGCGGGCTGCAGGCGGCGGAGGGCGTACTCGGTGGCATCGCTGGCGATGGCGGTGCTGTCTGTCCTCCCTGCGGGGACAGAGCCAAGAGCTTTGACATCACGGCTGGCCCCGTCCCTGGGGTACAGGAGATGCTTGGGAGGGGAGGGCAATGCCACAAGCCCTCTCCAGGGCTGATACTGGGGGTAAGTGGGTTTTGGGCATGCGCACCTGCATGCCCATCACGCTGCTGGCTCGACCTTTTCGGCATCACAGGTGAAACGTAGGGAGATGAGCCGGGGGAGGCAGGCAGAGGAGGTGGGATTTCAGGATCGGGCCCTGAATTAACCATCCCCGTGGAGGGCATGCTGCAAGGGGTCACTCCCTGTCCCTCTCTGTGCTGAGCTGGCCCTTGGCTACAGTGGCCCTTGCCCGTCCTTGTCCCACACACCCCATCCTTCATCCCTACAGCCTCTTGGTCCATCCCAGCTATCGGTGGCTTTTCCCGGGGCACTGGGATGCTGCCTGGGGTGAGGATGACCTGGTGGCTTGCTCGTGCCTGCAGATGAAGGGAGGGTTGGCAGATGCCCCCTCTCTGTGCTGAGCTGGCCCTTGGCTACAGTGGCCCTTGCCCGTCCTTGTCCCACACACCCCATCCTTCATCCCTACAGCCTCTTGGTCCATCCCAGCTATCGGTGGCTTTTCCCGGGGCACTGGGATGCTGCCTGGGGTGAGGATGACCTGGTGGCTTGCTCGTGCCTGCAGATGAAGGGAGGGTTGGCAGATGCCAGCTCAGGGCACGAGCAAGAGCGGTCTGACCCATTACCTTCGGCGGCACGGTAGGATATTCTATAGTGGTCAAAGGCAGCGATGGGAGGGCTCCAGTAGACGATCATGGACTCCTGGGTGATGTTTCCCACCCTGAGGTCCTTCGGCGCATCGATCCCTGGTGAGATGGAGCAGAAAGCAAAGCTGTGGGAGGCAGGTCCGCTCCCCGTCCCCCCGCCTGCCCTCCTGGCGGGGTCCCGTGCC